>NC_142928.1:14274359-14309359 GCF_046866305.1 Octopus bimaculoides
TATATATATATATATATATATATATATATATATATATATATATATATATATATATATATACATATATATATAATATCCGAAACAATGGTTCAATTGGCAGTTTAGTTTTTGGTTTATATTTTTTGTCGGATTCACACATCAGAGGGGTGGACAGTGGCCTGTCTACTGTCGCGTTTATGTCTCATAGCCTTCGGTTGTGTCTCTGCACAACACTCCTAGCTGCTGTTATACTTGCGTATGGGAGTTGCCGTCAGCATAAGACTCAAACGCTATCAGTTGTGGAGCAGTGTACGTGAACTAAAAACATAAGAAAGAAAGCAGATAGTTTAGTGAAAATTTAATTTCAAGATTATACGGGAACGAAAGATTTTCAAAATTTAATTATTCTTAAAACCATAAATGTAATAAAACACACACACACACACACACACACACACACACACACACACACACACACACACACACATACACACACACACATACACACACACGCACACACATATATATATATATATTTCAAATGCGTGAGTAGGATTATATTTGACATCTTGTCTCTGTATCAAATGTCATCGAAACCTTATTGCACAATTATTTCTGCACTTATTTACAAAAGATTTCTACGGCAAAGATATACATAATATATCATGTGCTAAATTCAGTATCAATTCTTGGTTAACACAATTGAGATGAAGTATTGGATTATAATTTTAAGGACCACAACGGTCAGTGAGATACGTGCAGAATATTTTACATAACTTTTCTCATCCATATACATTAATGCAGAGTAATATGTACATATATAGGTACGCTACGTAAGTGCTGTAACGAATTATTAAGGCTCGAAGGTTATAGCCGTGATGTTAGTTATAGAGCCATTGCAGATTTCCGATATAACAGATATATAATTGTTAAAGAGGACAACAAACTTTAAGGCAGGGCACACATCTCAAGTCATACACATTATTATTATTGGGAAAAATATTCAGTCTTACAACTGTTTCTGGGATATGAATTGAAATGTTTGTCGTGCCTTGACGTTTGTTGTCCTCTTTAACAATTATATATATAATACACACACACACACACACACACACACACACACACACACACACACACACACACACACACACACACACACACACACACACACACACACACACACACACATATATATATATATATATGCGTATATGTGTATGCTGGATTGTAATATCCTAAAATCAAATTTATATATGTATAAACTACTCTCTTCATAATTTACTCACATCACAGTGAATTAGGCTCTGTTTTCTGACGCAATTACGCATGTCTGGTATATCCTGTTGATCTTACTCTTTGCCTAGTACATTTATGGATGAGAGTTTAAGTCATTTCTTAGTCAAGAATATGTGTCTGCCTGCATTAATTTTATTGTATCTTTTTTCATATTCTTTATCTATTTCAGTTAAATAATATTTTTGGTAAAATTATAATTGGAATACGTTTATTCAAATGAGTTCAATAGCATATAATATTCAGCTACCGTGTTTCATTTTTGTGTATGTGCTGTAGATAATAAGGAATAAAATCAAATACCTATTTACAAATTATCTACATTGAATGACAAATTTATAAGAACATTTGATCTACTAGCAGATATAAATATATAGGATATATAAAACGCCATTTAATATGTGTACTTCCTTTATGGGTATACAGAAATTCAAATGGTTCATTAACATTATAATGGTAAATTTAATGTCTCATTGCTTTATAGCAGCCTAGGTTCAGGGTTTTAATTAAACACATCTGTGAATACAGAAAATCAAAAACAAACAAAACAAATTCAGTTTACGTTTCGTCTTCACTTTGCTAATACTATTGATAGATATATACGTTTGTGTCGGCAATATCTATTGAAAATATTTGTATAGATGTAGATATATTATTTAGAGAATTTCAGCAAATATATGTTGCATAAATAATGATTGTACTTGAAACAAAAACATATTTAATAGGTTTCTTGTTAGAAAATACGAATGAGAAATAATACATTTACTTCATCAATTTTCTGAATCATAATTTCTCAATTCAACAGTTATCAATACACACCTCTGTGAATGTAGCAGGATAATGCAAACAACAAAATTTATTCGAGTGATTTGAAGTTGCAAATATCGGGAGATCAGAAACAGATTAACATAAATTATATGCAGAATGTTATTTAAATTTAATTCGTGACTTATATTGGATTTAACAGGAAGTACGACAAAGCAACTACTTATAGACGACTAAACTGGATACAATCGAAAGTGATACTCACGTTAGCTTAACTGTTGGATAATAGAAACACATACACACTTCTATATAACAATAACTTGTCACGAAAACATTAGTGAAAATGGTGATGGTAAATAACATCAATTTGGGATCGCCATTAGCAAACGTTGTGTGTGCGGTGTGTGTAAACTAACTTTAAATCTTGCTAAAATCATCAAAGATTTCCTTTTCGAAAGCATATAGTTGCTCCCACTTATTTATAATATGAACCAGATACAAAGGTGTAAATGTAAACAGTGAACAATGATAAAACACACACACACACACATACATATGTATATGTGTATACTGTACCGTAGAAACAGCTTTTTCAGGCATATAATCGGGGCATAGATGGCCAGGTCCATCTTTGTCACCAGAAATTCCATCGCCTGACTTTCGGCCAGGAATATATTCACCCTGAAAGATAAACGAAAGTCATCTAAAAATGTGTATGAAAAGTGCATAGCGAAAAGTATTAGATTCAGAATTCTATAGTGATGTTGATGGTCACATGCACGCTGTAACCAACATTAACATATATATATATATATATAATAATAATGTTAGGGATAAAACATTGGTTCTCTTCTCTCTCTCTCTCTATATATATATATAACACAATCGGCATCCTATAATGAAATGTATGAAATTGACAAGGCTTATTATCCGTACACGCGCATACATATAATGTATTTGTATATTAAAGTATAGATGCATATGGATACTTATTTGCATGTGTATATATATATATATATATATATATATATATATATATATATATATATATATATGTGCTTACGTATATATTGCATATATATATATATATATATAAACTTATATGTTTACGTATATAATTTATATATATATATATATATATATATATATATATAATGTATATGCTTAGGTGTATATTGCATACGTTATGTATACACACATACACAGAGCGTGTGTGTATTGTATATAGCTCAATGGAACCAATATACATCCACTATCGACTCTTTCATCAACTTCAATATTGCCTTACATATTAATACAACCTGACACAGTAAAATGCTATCAGTTTATCAGATAACATATAATATCAACAAAGACCGCGCATAACGGTTTATCAGCTTTTGTATCCATCTTGGAAATTCCCTTTTATTTTAAGATAATTCAACCAGCGTCGAATGAGACGTAACCATGAGTTGCTATGACTATACATTTACAGCTTGATGCAGAATATTATAAATGTAAAACATAAACTGAACAATAAAACATGGTCGTCTCTTATAGAAATAGTTTTAAGGTAAAAACCACACCTCTATATATTCTAAGGACACCTTTTCTTAAGTTTAATTGTTATATTTATTTTCACTTGAAATAACTACCGAACTATAATAATTGTTAGTCTCTTGCAGAATAAAATTTACTGGCTCATTATCGAAAAGTGCCATAAAAATTCACTTCCCTCTTATGATGGCCGTAACGATGTAAACTTTTTTTTTTAATTATCAGTTGATGATGACCGTTGTTTTCTGATTAAAAATCAAGGAATGATGTCTAATGTTTAAGGGTTAATAGAAATAAATACTTTCATGTTGAAAAATCTCAGAATAGATTTATTTTAAAATTATCCGATAAGTTATGCAAGCATATTAAATATTCTCTGACGAAAGCTTTTGGGAAATAGCAGAGTAGACCCAACGATAGAGGAAAGAAAATAATTCGTATCGTGAGAAAAACAATCTAGTGAAATTAAATATTACAACGTGTGTTCAGTGTGTCTAATTTTAGATTGAAATTGTTATGTGTACTTATTCATAACCCACATACACGCATGTACACATGCACTCATATACATGTGTAAGCAAAATAGGTATAGAGTTTCTTAATATGAGTGGCTCAAGGATTTACTCAAAGTAACCAGAAATATAAAAAAGAGGGTTTCCAATGAACTATGCATCTCCTGCAAATTCCTTCGTAGGCCTATGAATCGTTTAGACTAAAAGAGAAATAGGGAAATATGTCAATGTTTGAGAGCATGTAATTACGTATGGTTATCCGTATGTATATAACCATCCATCCATCCACCATTCCTGGAAAGTCGAAGGATAAGAAAATAGGGGTCTTGTCAGAATTAGTCATCATCATCATCATCATCATCATCATCCCGTTCTTGGTTTACTTCTTGCAGTTTGGCTCGGCTTGAAGAGTGCGCCTTGGAATTTTTCTATCAACATATCTAATTCGATTTTGATAAATGTACACGTAAAATATTTATTCACACAAAGTACGAAGCATATAAATTATGTTCATTTATAATGAATAAACCATTTGTTTATGCATAGAATGAAAATTAAAAATAAACAAAACTTACTTTATTTCCGTGGCATTTTAATTTACAGACAAACTCCAGAATTCCAAGGGCTATAGCCAGTGCTAGTCCACATATTAAAATATAGAACACACCAGCTACGTTGCTTAGTGACAACTCGCGTTTCTTCGAGTCCTGTATGAAAGATAATTTATAAAGTATTCATCGGAATTGGAAAAAGAATTGAATTTAGATATAAGAGATCTTAGATTAGTGTATTCAAATCTTATGAATTGAGTGTGCTGTTTTATCGCTTCAAGTTAATGACTGATCTTATCTAATACAAAGCATATATCGCATACAATAATCTTGGTTCTCATATAAATGAAATGGTAAAACTATATTTACATATACCACCATAATAATGTTTTCATTTTATAATACCATTAACGGGTTTGTCGTTTTAGCGAATATTTTCATCTCACAGCTCTCTGCCAAACTAATCACATTTGGCATTATTTAAGTATTATTTTGCATATGTAAACAATAAAACCCTTTATTGATCTTGTGTTTTTTTTTATATTGAATAATATTACTAACAGTAACCCCTTTTCTTTCTCTTCCTTCAAATATTGTCCGAAGTACGGAAGTTTAAAACTCAGAATTAGGAAACTTGAATTTCATATATTCTTGTACTTGTTTCAGTCCTTAGACTGCAGTCATGCTGGAGCATCGTCTTTATGGATTTTAACTGAACGGATCGATCCTAGCACTTATGCTTGTTTAAGCCTGGTTCTTATTCTATCGGGATCTTTGCCGAACTGCTAAGTTACAGGGATGTAAACACACCAACACCGATTGTCGAGTGATGGTAATACACACACACACACACAGACGATGGGTTTCTTTCAGTTTCTGACAACCGAATCCATTCGCAAGGCTTTGGTCGGCCCGAGCTATTGCAGAAGACGTCCAAAGTTCCGCGCAGTGGGACTGAACCTGGAGCCATGCTTTTGGGAAGCAAATTTCTTACCACACTGCAACGCCCATATATATATATATAATGATAGTGAAGTCTTTTTTTTTTTTTTTTTTTTTGAATTCGACCCCATTATTGCTGCAGTGCTCGACAGCAGGATTTACCTTCTGATATAAAATTCATGTATTATAAATTTCTTTCCATCTATGATAAATTTCTGTTCAAACCAGATCATTGTTTTGAAGATTGACTGACATTGTTAACCTTATTGCGGCAGATATACGGTCTCATTGATCATTCCTCGCTATACAAATCTACGCAAGCGTGAAATAATCTTTTAACGGTCGCATGCCTTTGAACCTTACGCAGCATCAATACAAATACTAATATTTTATGCAAACAGTGGCATTATTAGTGCTATTAATAATGATGAAGAAAATAATAATAATGATAATAATAATAATAATAATAATAATAATAATAATAATAATAATTTCATTGTAGGAGCCACAAAAATAATAACGATAATATTAAAATGTTTCTTCTATATCAAACGCAGTTTGTGTTCTTCTGTCAGTCTGTGTTCTCATTTGATTAATCTTCACACATTTCTATATATTTCAGTGATCACAACTTTTATATTATTTTTACGCTGCATATTGAGCCTATACAGTGAACTTTTCATAAAGAAGTATCGTATGTGAACTTTTCATGTGTTACGATACGAGAAACAATAGTTACAAAGATTGGAGTAGCGATTCAGTTATTCATCCAGCCTCATTCATCATTCCGTCACAAATGCGTCCAACATACATATTTCATTTGTGTCATGCATGTATTAGCAAATTTGTGTCTTTTTTCCTCCTTTCTCCTCTGAATTTCCATTGTGACTCTATCTATAATCTGATTTAACAAAATGTTATATATTTATTTCACTATATGTAGCCAGCAATATATCAGTTAGACGATCCCCAAGTCTTTTGACTATATTTTGACTAGATTACTCAGAACTAGATTTTGTGATGTTTGTATAATTTATATGATTATCGGTCTTTCGGTTAATCTGCTTGTTTCTATAATACTAAAAACACCTCAGCCTTTTATACAAATATTTCTCTAACATTTAGCTACTTTTTCTTCTCTAGTCATTCACAGAAACTGACAATGAAGATCATTACACTTTACCTAGTTATTGCTGGGACTGTTGATTCCAAAGTATGATATACAGTCTAGGTTTCACATTGGGATGTATAATTAGTTTACTGTAACAACGATTTTGTAGCCTTGTAAATATAACTGATAACCTACTTCTCTTGATAGCTCCATCGTAAAAATTTTCTTCCAAGCTTTCACACTCCCAAACTCAGTTAGAACAGCAAATCAAGTTGCAAACAAAGATTATTTTCTTTCGTTAAATTCTGGATACGACTGTTTTTATTTTTTTTATTTGATAATGAATAAAATTATTTTGTAACCGCTGTAGTTGTCTTCCTACCAAGCGCTAACATTGTTATGATACCTATAGTAAGGATTCAGTGCTGTTCGTATTGGCTTGATGAATGATATTTATGTTAAATTATATTGTCCATCTTATTTATTCGACCATTATTTGAGAGAGACTCGTGAGAGGAGAGTCCGCAGGCAACTCTTAAATAAGGAGTGCCTACTTCGTTGATGGCTTTCTTCAGTTGTCTGGTTTCTAGTCCTATTTTATACTCAATGACTTTTGATAGAGTTTTCAATAAACACACCAGCAGAAAGAATAATGGCCATTTGTCATATTTTCATATCAAAATCAAGACGTAAAATTATTTTTAAGCAATGTTACGTCAGGTTGCACGCAAAATTAGAAAGGAAAGTTGTTATGTATATTACTTGCACAAAATTCCAAATGGACGACGCCTAGAGCGGTGATTTATTTCTCTTAGAATCATAATATTTTAGACAATTGGAAATAATATTTGATTGAAAATTAACGCTGACAATTTAATAAATATAAATGTACCGCTGGATACGTCTGCTAAATTGTGGAATTACCCGATGTATTAACGAAAACATTAAATGAATTTCCTCTACACATCACCAGCTCATTTATATATATATATATATTTATATATATATACATATATATATATATATATATATATATATATATATATATATATGTGTGTGTGTGTGAGTGTGTGTATACGCGTATATTTGAATACAAAAATATGCAATATATACATGTATAGTTATGATAAAACAAGATACGAGGACACTGGTATTATTCTGCACTGGTAAGACAAGTATTATTTGGTAGAGATAATAGAAAGAATGGCTGAAACTGATGGGAAACGCAAAACAACAGCCTTCATACATAGATAGAGAAAAGAGGAAGAGAGAAACTGAATGCTAGATGGAAAATGAAAGACAAATGAAAAGAAAATAAGCTGCCGGACAGATGTGGTGGGATGAAATTAAGGTGACAATGTAGCTGAAAGATAAAATGGGTTAACTGAAGTAAGAAGAAATATAGGGGTAGAAGGGTGAACGTTCATTTAAACACGCCATGAACACTATTCTGAACTTTGGATAAGAACCGTTGTTCCCTCTGTTTCAATTTGTGTCTACGTATATTCTCTGATCCCATAGATATGCTTAATGTTTTAATTTGCACAAAACGAGAAAAAGGAACTAATAATGAGAATTGTTCATTTGTTTTATGAGTAAATAATTTAATACTTACGCCTCCTGAATCGAAACCGCATTGGCCTTTCTCATACCACCATTTCTGATACAGTTTATGCAAAGAACCTTCTTCTTTAAGTTCAAGAACTGCTAATGTCACTGAATCTCTAAATACAAAAATAAACAGAAATTGTTAGGTGTTTCAGCATTTACAATATGAAATGTATTTACCCGACGTAAATACTTACTTTAAAATTACATTTATCACTTATACCACGGTCATATTCACAAGGTAAAACAAATGTATAGTACCGAAAATGTTTAATTTCACCATAAGGAATTTCTTAGAGACATCACATGTGTGTGATGACGTCCCTATCATCGTTTGGATAGGTCTTTCGCTTTGTTTTTTTTCTTCTTTTTTTTAGTTCTAAATAAGGAATTAAGTAAACTGGTTTTGTTCGTATGTTTTAGTCTATGAATTTGTTGTAAATTTAGGGAAAGTGTTTTTAAAAAGATTCTAAGTCTGTTTGTTCATCTTTGTCTGCCTTCTAAAAATTCTGACATATTAGAGGATTTTATTTTATTGCGTGTATGCACCTCGCTTAATATTATGTTTATGATATTCATTTGAGAAACGTTGATAAAGAGACTATCCATGTCTGTTGCAAACATTTTGTAGACTTTATCACTTTCCTGTGGAACTTCTAAGACTTCCTTTGATGAATCAATACTAGGCTCCATTTTTTGTGTATTCAGAATAATGGCCGGGTATTTAAATAATCTGTAGGTCGGTGTAGGACTTTGAAAGATGTGAAACTGTGGGTCGGAGGGCGTTATTTTGTCTGAATAATTCAACGATGCCATAAATATATATCTGATTAAATACTCATATCTGTCATAAAAAATGTATCCTAATCATACTTTAGTTGCAGTAATTTTTAATTGTATTCGCGTTATCTTATTTTGAAGAATTTGTTATACACTATATTACGGATTCTTGTAAACGTTTTAATCTTTTTAATAAGTTGTTTTTACTGTTTTTAATTTATAATTATATATATTTTTTTCATTTTTGTTCAAATCATGTTGGATTAGTTTTAAAAAAACATATTAGGATATTTTTGCATTTGTCGTTTTCTTCGAAATTTTATGCGTCGCCTTTCGTATCACTTAACTTGATATATAAAGGGCCAGTCGAGTGCTGAATTCGATTCTACTTTCTTCCTCAGTTCGTGTCTGACTCTCTCTGAATGCATTACGTTAAGCAATCTAAATGATTACATGATACCACTCACATCACCACATTCTTGACTAGTAGAAAAGCCTGTGAATTTTCCTACAAGTAACAAAATTAAACCTGTAGCATTACTGAAATCATTCAATGAGGGCCAAATTGTTATACAGGGTGTCCACAAAGTCTGGACATATGGAGTAAATAAAATCATAACATAAACAATTAAATATAAGAAATAATAGTTTCTTAAAATGTGTGTTAATCCCCGTGTACCCAAACTTTGTGGACAACCTGTATATCAAGAGAGGTGATAAACACGAATACAACGCACACACACACATATACATTCACATATGCTTGTTTTTTTCCGTTTATGTGTGTATGTATGTTATGCATTATGAATTATGCATGCATCTATTCAATGCTCTTCGGTACTGGAGTTAGATAAAAATTTATATGATAAATCGATGATGTACATGTTGCTTATGATACTTCACTGATATCTCTTTAATTCACCTTAAATTGTTTTATTTATTCACATATATATTTGATATGACTAGACTTATAATTTCCGTTTATGTGTTATCACTTGCGGAACATCTGAACGAGAGCAAACACCACATAAACAATAAATTGGAAAACAACAAAAGCATTAAATACAAAAACCGAAACATCAACAATAATAGCTACACTGTTAATGATAAAACTACAATGTGTTCTTCTTCACATGTCAATCTCCGAAATTGATCGATTTATGTAGTATAATCAGACATTTCCCCCCTCATAGCTTCTGGTTTGTGTGGATAAGCGAGCAAAATTATATAAACAAAAGTTGAAAAACATATATGCTTAATTAAAAAGACTACTTCATATTAAGAACGATGTATATAGCAACAATGGCACGCGCGCGCGAACATACGCACAAACACACAGACACACACACGCATGGGTGTCATTCAGGTGTCCTATTGTAGTTTATTTTGTAAAAAAGTTTGAGGTTCACATCCGAGGCGTATTCACCATTGTATTCTCTGGAAGGCTCGGGTTTAAAATTACAACATCTGAGGAATATTCCAACGGAAGCTATTCGGAAAACCATTATATTTATGCGGTTTGCAAGAACGATACTTTCCACACAGCCATACCTGCATCTCTATATATATATATATTTACTGTCATACTCAAATTCAGTATGTGACACTCTAACTGTA
This sequence comes from Octopus bimaculoides, assembly GCF_046866305.1. Classification (NCBI taxonomy): domain Eukaryota; kingdom Metazoa; phylum Mollusca; class Cephalopoda; order Octopoda; family Octopodidae; genus Octopus; species Octopus bimaculoides. The sequence continues at coordinate 14,285,054 of NC_142928.1, forward strand.
TACATAAGACAACACAATATAGTTATATGCAACACATATTGCCCACCGTTTGCTACAAACCACATAGGCAAGTTTGAAGTTTGCATCACAAGAATTAAAGATATCCTCATGCAACTGAAACACCACGTGACCATATTTCATTTGGCTGATTTTAACTTCCCCAATTTCAAATGGGCCGAATGTCTCATGTTCTCAGGTATAACTCAGTGCAAGCAAGCACAGGTGGGACCACTGTTTTGATAGTGGTCCTATCAGATATGCTCCCAACTACCCGGATAGCCACCCTTGCCAGCTGCGCCGACGATACGGGTGTCTCGCAGAAAATACAGGACCCCTGTTTTGCTGCACATCCGCAGCAGGAGTTGGAATCAATTTACAGATGGGCTAAGTTTAAGAATATGCAGTTTAACGCTGTAAACGGTCAAGCCCTGCGCTGCAGTTACACTGATCCACAGGGAATTACAATCCCAGAGCCTAAATCTCAGAGGGACTGGGTATCCACGTGAGTGATGATAACTTTTCCCAGGATGGCGACAAATTTCAGGCGACTGGCTGGCTCGATCCTGAGATCATTCAGAACTAGTGATAAGGAAACCATGATGGTGCTCTGGAGGACATTCGTCCTCAGCCACCTGGATTACTGCTCCCAGCTATGCAGTAATATGTCTCTAGAAGATATTCAAAGGAATTTTATGTGTTGATATTGAAAGCTACAACATTGCTATAACGGTTCGACAGTGCGAAATATCCCAGCAATGCCATTTCACTTCAGCACCAGTTACTGCAACAGCCTGGGTTTCAGGGACCCTCAACTTCAATATATATTCTCCCAAAGAGCATGCATATATATATATATATATATATATATATGCATTCGTATATGTGTGTATATATATCTCTTTATACCCATAGATGTGCATAAGCACCCCTATATATCCTAATATGTACACATAACTATGTATGTACATATAAACTAATATATTCACACTCTCACGCACGTCCGCTTACAAACAGACGTCAACACTGCTTGTGTCTACCGATTTTGCTACGCAGAATAGTTTTGACTTTCTTACCTGTAGGATTATATTCATTTTATTGAAATATTTACTATATGTTTACAGCTCCAGTAATTACTATTTATTTAATTAAGAAATATTGAATTCATTAATGAGAGGAAAATTATTCTGTTGATGTCTGAGCTTATATTTGACGTGACAATCTGAAATATTTTATGCCGCAATATTTTAACGTTTCAGCTTATTTCTACAACGTTTCATCCATCGTGAATAGCTTTATTTCCACCTAACAATATTGTCGTTTTGTCGACAAACTGCTAACTTAAGAGTTGTAGATGGTTTAATATTATGCCATCTTCTTTGTTATGAGAATCTTAAAAGATGATCGTGCTGCTTCTCGGCAATATTTTTTGTGTTTTAGCAAACAATTGAATCAATGATTAAATCATCATTTCATGCTGATTTTATATTTTCTATTCAGTTTTATTTCTTATTCATAGATAATAAAATATTATATACGAGTGCCGTGTATTACAAATAAAAAAAAAATGCATGTATATTCTGAGATTTTTTTCTAAAGGCATTCGAGATTCCGTCACAAGATATGGACAATAATGTCACCGCTAAGTGCTTTTACAGCACACAAAGAATTTTATCTAACTAATTTTACTGAGTTTACGTTTCGTTCTTTGATGTACGTAAAATAGATTCATGCTGCAAGCTACTTAGTATTCTCCAAATATATTACATCATATATACAACCTTTAATATATATAACCGAAATTAGTTTCTGAAATAATTTAATAAAACAAACTAAATATTCAACAGATGCCACCTTTACAAATTCAACCCTTTGAAATATTCGATTACAGTTTGAACAAACACTGCCCTGAATAACAAATAACATTTGCTTTTGCAATAAATATAATTACTATTATACATTCCCTCTTCAATAATATGTATGATGCTTCAATACTGCGAAATATATTTTCTTACAGCTTTCCAATATAAAATTCATCTGTTCTGCGATATTTTAATGTTTTCTGTTTTACATATGAAGACAGTATTTTCTTTTATATGTAAATGATCAAAAATAGTATTTATAAGTTTTATGGCAAAAAGTTCTTTGGTGAATTCAGAGCCTTTCTTCCATAAACTTAATACTAAAGTAAAAAAAAAAAAAAGTAATGTTAAATAATTTGTAGTACGTTAAAAAAAATATGACACATGAATATTTGTGTTTTGTGTGTAATGAAATCAATAATAAAACAAAATCAGAACAAATGGAAGAAAAGCAGCAAAGTTCTTAACATAAGAATAAAACAATGCTAAAAGAATGCTAGCAATTCAGAAGGATGTTTTATTTCTCAACACCTACAAACAATCACACCTACCCACATACGTATGTATATGCAATTTGAAAGAGAGTGAAGCATCTAATACAGATGTGTAGGTATTGTGTGTAACAGGTTATTTGTAATATCACTGTAGCAATGTTTCAGTAAGATTTCCTGATCACATTGTCAAACTTTTATTTCCCTTATGTTACTATAATTGACTACAGAAAAAGAAATGTTTTACTCGTTTCCTACATGTATTTGAAATATTTTAGTTTGTATTTTCTATATTTCGTCTTCGTAAAAACGTAATATACAATAAATGTGAACACCATTTGCATAGTCTAACTTAGAAATAAACAACAAAATATGAATACATAAGAAGCAAAATTTCTTACAAAAATATGTTTACAGCTCTTCGTAGATAATTGTCTGCTCAAAGTGCAAAAATACTAAATGACATTTGCACATACAAATACTATAGGCATGTAATCTGTATATCTCTTTCTCGATCACACACACACACACAGATATATATATATATATAAATGTATGTGTGTGTGTGTGTACGCGTGTATGTATGTGTGGTTAGGAAAAGAGATAGATTACAAGTCTATACTATTTTGTGCAAATGTCATCTATTATAAACACACACACACACATCGTGTTTGTTAGCTTTCTGTAGATTTTCACAAATATCTGGCAATTAAATTCTGTAATACTGATATTTGTACTTTCATTCAGTTAGCTTTCGAAGTATTTAATATCCTGAGTGAATAATATGTTTGCAGACGGTGTGTGACAATCACAATTTTATCACTATATTACGAAAAAGAACAAACATATTTGAGTCAATAAAATGTATTTTAGTGGAGAAATAAAACAAAAAAATATCGAACTGAAAATCTGCTATACACCTTCATACAACTGAACGCATATTCTTGTTTTTATTTTATTTTTTGGCGATCCTGGAGACAATCTTTGACACCAAAGTAACAATTTTATTTCAAAAACAGTTACCGCATTCGCTAGTGTATTATAAACGCTATTTTGTTTTTATTAAAATAAAAGAAAAAACTTTAAATTCGTTCTGCGTGTTTTACACTAAAATTATTTTTTATATAAAATTATTCTCCCCCCGCCCCCAAATCGAAAATTTCTTAAATACATTTACTAGTAAATTGATGTATGGTAATATAAAGAAAGTTATGTTGTTATGTACATTGAACATTTTATATATATAGACGCAAGAGTGGCTGTGAGGTAAGTAGCTTGCTCACCAACTACATGGTTCCGGGTTCAGGCCCACTGCGTGGCTACTTAGGCAAGTGTCTTCTACTATATCCTCGGGCCGATCAAAGCTCTGTGAGTGGATTTGGTAGACGGAAACTGAAAGAAGCCTGTCGTATATATGTGTTTGTGTTTCTGTCCTCCCCAAAATTGTTTGACAACCGATGCTGGTGCGTTTGCGTCCCCGTAATCTAGCTGTTCGGCAGAATTGACCGACATAATAAGCACTAGGCTTAAAAAGGGTGGTGCACCAGCATGGCTCCGGTCAAAATGACTGAAACACATAAAAGAATATATGCATATGTATGGAGGGTCTGAGCATTTTGATGTATTTGTTCCCTTTGTTCCAGAGTAGGCCTGATCTTTGTTCTTGGATAGACGGCCAACCTCTAACGGTTGAGCATTGAATAAGGGATTACTCTGAGAAGGGCGACGTTACATTAATTCATAAAGTAAAAATGTATTTTGTTATCCAATAAAAGCGGTCACTATATACTGAAAGTTACTAGTTAAACCTGATATGACATATGAAAAATATCGATAGACCTGCAGTTATGCATTTCGGGCAGCTACCAATTTAATGCGAAATACTACAACATTGAACACAAAAACAACAAAACCGTAAAGGCTGTACTTCCCCAATTTCGAATTGTTTCATTCTAAATGACCAGCCGATTTTTATACCTAATTGCGATGTTGGATTAAAATTAACCTTAATGTGTAGAGGCTTTATTGGCTAAATCTGTTCGATTTTTAAAATTTTACATGATCTGAGTTCAAACCGGTGAAAATCAGGTTGGTTTTTATCTTTTAAATTAGAGACTACAATAGCAGAAAAACAATTTAATTACTAGCAATAAGGCAAGCAAATATTTTCAAAGAACATGTTAACATTATACAGAATGCGTGTATTCTACATGTTGAAGTCTTCCATGTTACAATTAGAATGTTTACTCTGCATCTTAAATACTTTCATGGTAGACAAAGTGGAATAGAGAGCGAAAATCTATCTAATACTTTATTTTGTGCTGCCTCAGTGGCAGACTCTATCTTCTTGAGCGCGAAGGAATTCACATACTTCTATATTCTTCCTACAAGAATATAGAGGAATTCATATGCCTTTATAATCTTCCCGTGTGGTTGTCTTCGTGAAAAATTGACAGCCTGCTCGTGAAATTAACGTGCAAGTGGATGAGCACTCCACAGACACGTGTACCCTTAACGAAATTCTCGTGGATATTAAGCATGACACAGTGTGACAAGGCTGACCCTTTGAATTACATGCACAACAGAAACAGGAAGTAAGAGTGAGAGAAAGTTGCAGTGAAAGAGTACAGCAGGGTTCACCACCATCCCCTGCCAGAGCTTCGTGGAGCTTTAGGTGTTTTCACTCAATAAACACTCACAACGCCCGGTCTGGGAATCGAAACCGCGATCCTATGACCGCGAGTCCGCTGCCCTAACCACTGGGCCATTACGCCTCCACTCAGCTAATCAAATATTAAATACGAATTGTGGTATGACAATAATCAATGTTATATTTATTTGTACTTACCTGATGGGAGAACCTTTAGGTGTTGCTATACCGAAACCTTTTGAGTCAAGTGTTCCACCGACCATCATGGTATCGCACGGTTTGCGATTATTAATGTAAATATTACTTGATGACTCTAGAAGAAAGGCATACTTTCCCTTGGAGTTCCGCACCTTGTGCACTCCGTCCTTTACTAATTTGACAAACACACTAGGGTTTGATGACATGAAGGCCCACATCCTCTGATATGTGGGGTTGTTTGAATCCTGCGAAATAACAACAAAACAGATAAATAGAATCAATGTTACATTTAATGGTGAGAATTTCATCAAATTAAAATAATCTAGAGGAGTGGCTGCGTGGTAAGTAGCTTGCTTACGAACCACATGGTTCCGGGTTGAGTCCCACTGCTTGGCACCCTGAGCAAGTGTCTTCTACTATAGCCTCGGGCCGACCAAAGCCTTGTGAGTGGATTTGGTAGGCAGAAACTAAAAGAAGCCCGTCGTATATATGTATATATATATATGTGTGTATGTGTGTGTATATGTTTGTATCTGTGTTTGTCCCCCCGACATCACTTGACAACCGATGCTGGTGTTTACGTCCCCGTAACTTAGCGGTTCGGCAAAATAGACCGATGGAATAAGTACTAGGCTTCCAAAGAATAAGTCCTGTGGTCGACTTGCTCAACTAAAAGCGGTGCTCCAGCATGGCCGCAGTAAAATGACTGAAACAAGTAAAAGAGTAGAAATAAACATAAGAATACTGGCTTGATAACAATAAATAGTATAAATCATTTAATATTCAAACGTGGATTTATATGATGATAATGTTACAAAAACTAGGTATTTTTCAGTTACAATTTCCGTTTTTAAACGGCGTAGAACCCTTGATCTTAGTGTAGCATTTATGAAACTAAACGTCAATAATATAATAAAATATATAATCTGGCTGTCAGTGTCGTGTGATGTTTTACTTCAAAAGTATTGTAATTGTTTTTTGAAATAGACTGGTGCATATTTCTTCCGATGATCAAGGAGAGAAGTGGGAATGAAAATATACTTCAGGACGCCGAGGATTTCACAAAAATAGTTTTCCAATTTCAGTGTTATTAAGAACATAAAGTAAATCAATTATACAAATATTATATCGGACTGAAAACCAAACTATATTGATTTTAAAAGAAAAATAAAATAAAAACCACCGCATTGTTTTTCTTTTTTGTCTAACTTTTCTCCCTTCAGTTGTGTCATACAGCAATTTACCAAACTAAATGTTTTGCAAATTTCATTATGAACTTCGATTAGATGAAGAGAAGATATATTTTACAACCTGTATTAGAAGGAAATAAAGAAAGTATGCAGTCATAAGATCTAGAAATAAAGGTAACCATTTTGTATAGATTCGTTTAATACTTGTTTGCTATGCATACAAACCGTGCAAGTGTATTTGTTTCGTTTTTGACTCTCATATTCCATATCTTTTTCATTTTTATTTTGCGATTCTCTTAGCATTTATACTGACTAGTATAACGAAAGCACATCTTTCTCGTTCCTTCTTTTGATACCACCTGTAGCAACAGTAGAGTGTTTTAACCTTGGGCTTATCACATATAGGGTCATATGATAAGCCTGCACCATTTAGTTTCAGGAGCATTTTTTGTCGCTTTACTGCTCTCTCTTGTCTTTCTCGTTTTTCTTTATCCTAGCATTTTTCGAACAATCGCCATCCTTGTGCAAATCGGATTCTGAGCTCCTTATTCTATTCAATTTTCATATTATAGTGTTGTCCGTGTTGATTTGAATATTACAATTATTAAGTGCTGACACAGAGAAATCCTTCTGAACATCGAAACACACATCATAACTCTACGAAGAGAAAGGTGACTAACGCCTTTATGAAAATCATCCTCATTCAAATATAACGATGCTTAATTAAACTCTCCTAATAAATACAGAAACAAGTAGGAAAATATCTTCCATTATAAAGGAAATATATGGAATATTTAATCCTGCTTCCAATTCCTTCATTTAACGGCAAAAATATCATCAACAAATTTAAGAGAAGCGGCTTTACGGAAATAATAACATTAATTATAATTCGACTAGCGCTAATACTGAAAACGATGGCAATGCCATTGCTGAGAATAATGGAAATGAAATTTGCAATGTTAATGCTAGTCTTAATAATAGAAATTCTTTAAAGACGAAAGGATTTCTAATACATTCTGTTAAGGAAATCTATTTCTCTTGCAAAATGGTTTTGTGTATGGAATAATGTATAATACTCTTTCCATTTTTTTGGTGTATCTATTACAAAGCTAATAAAGCAAATAATATCAAAATACCTTAATACAGCATTTGGAAATGCTTTCCTTTACAACATAAAGCTGACACTGTTGCTTAGCAGAAGGAAGCAAATGGTTTTTAAAAAAATCTAAACACTATTTGTATTGAATAGATTTCGAATCTGTGAATTAGCAAGCACAGTCTTCAGAATGTAAAACCAGTAATGTTTTAATTAAACTGCTTATATCCATGTAAGCTAGAGTTAAATAATGCAATGAGGTTTGCTAACAAGACACACTGGCAGAGAAATGATTATTTGGTATTCTATAATCGAGCCACTTAAAATTTTAATAACGAATACAATGATTTTTGGCGTATAACAAGATATATTGCCACTGATCTAATAATTTGGCGACAGTTATACTTTATTAAACATATTTATTTACAATAGTTAGAATTTATGCCTATGAGTAACACCAAGAAATACATTCATGAATCTCTGTTATATAGCTGATTGAATACATGATGCGTCTAAAAGTACAAACATAGCAAACACAGTGCCATGTTACACACAAGCGTGCAAGAGGGAAACCTCGATGCCTTTTATATTCAGTTTAAACCGTTTCTGGTTGCTTATATTCTACAGAAAAAGGACAGGCTATAGAGATAGTTGGGTTGTGTGATGCCAGGTTGGTGCACGCACGTAAAGCAAAGCCAGGTGGATAGACAAGTAGTTTGGTTCTCATGACTAGTGGAAATAAAGGACCAGCCAGCTCTAAGAATCCGGAGCCATTATATTGGCATCTGACAAGACACAGGGCAGAGAGTGCACTCCTGTGAACCAATGAGTAGACCATGTTTGTTAGTGATTGAACGTCAATAAATCATGTTTCTTGCATGCAGTTAAGATTTTCGTCCTGATCGAGTAATTGCAACATTCCATAAGTAGTAATGTCAATTGTGGCCCTAACCCAAACCTTGTTGATTATTGAGAGCTGTTTTGGATTGAAATATTTTGTGATTTTGAGAAGAGGACTAGTCATTAGAATGTAGTTTTAGGTATTGTAGCGATTCAAGAAAGACTTACAGCGAGGTCAAGCGTTTGAAAATTTGTAACGGCTCTGAGTGCATCTCATTATTTGGGGTTGTGATGCAGTAATGTTTTTTTTTTACATATATTATCTTTGAGTTCTTTTGCTATTCGATAGACAAGATTTGCATGAAACTACTGAAACATGCACCTAAGGTCTCTGTTAACGAAATCATTGAGGCTTAAGTTGGTAGTGTTTTGGTTTAATGTGGAATATTCATGGTTGTAAAGATTAAAGTTTCTAGTTCTTTACATAAGAGCAAATGTTATTGGTTCTGGTGGTAGGTAGGTCTTTGAAAACTATTGCACTCACACTGTTGATTCAGATTGTGACAGAAGGATCTTCAATAAACGTCACAATGGTGTTGAAAGAGAAGAAAGTAGCAATCCCAAATATGGGATAAGAATGGAGATCGTAGGAGGAAATTATTTTAAATAGATTTTACTGAAGACTTGGTCAACAAAACTGACTTACACAATTAATTTAAACGAAAGGGAAATGGTGAGTGGTGAAAGAAAATCTGGCTTGGTGTAGGCGGTGCTTGTGACGAGTGAAGACGGTATAACAGTCTCCATTAATTTAGATATGTTAGAAATAAGAACAATACTTATATAAATAGATGTAAGTATGCATATATGTTCATTCGCAGGTCCTGAGCAAATGCTAATTGCAATATATTCAAATAGTTTTTGTATAATCAAATAGTTTACGTCCTATATTTTTACCACCGTGCGCGCATGTCTTCCGAGCATTTGAGTTTTAATAATAGATACTCTTTCTTTGATACAAACTATGAAATATCATATGGTAACATTTTGTTAGCGGTTTTTCGCGTATGACACCAAACGAAAGAATTCTGTGTGTGTGTGTGTGTATGTGTGTGTGTGTGTGTGTTTAAAGTATACGGTGCAGATGACATTTACAAAAAATATAATAGAAGTGTAAGAATCCAATTTTCCATAATATAAAATACTGAATCAAAAATTCAACTAATATTGTCGCAAGCAGTTCAATATTTTAATCCTGTAAAACGGAACAGAAAACGGAAATAAACCTGCAACGAACATCCAAAAGTAATTTAGAATTTTGCTTACCTTGAAAAATTGTTTAGATGTTCCGGAGCCAATCGTTCCATAGGCAATTTCGGTTTGTTTAGCTAAGTCCTCGACTGATTCGATAGGCGTGAGCATGCGTTCAATCGTGAGGAAAGCGGCAAGGTTGGCCGTGTAAGACGAAATAATGATTAGGACGAAAAACCACCACACACCTCCAATGATGCGGCCTGACAGCGATCTGTTAAATAGAAAGACTTGTTTCAATTAACTGTGTTACCTTGATTTTTCGGCAACTACCAGCCATAGGATGCAACATATAATAGAGACGTTAAAATTTGAGCGATGCTTGCTGTTGACTCAACACCACTTTCAGGTCAGTAATGCGCTTGCCAAAAAGAAATAGTATACATGATCGAGTGTAACTTACGACGCTGCTGTTACGTGACAGTTTACCTTCTAGAAAGTTATCTTAAACAATGTCTACGCGTCACTTGCACCCAGCTGTTAACTATACAGAGTTTATCAGTCCTTTAACAAGTTTTGCTTTTTGTTCTGCAGAGTGTCAAACAAAAACCCACCCTCTCTACTAAACAAGAACAAGAGCTGGGTAGTATTTTCGATTTAGTTACCGATGTTACAAACTTTCGACCGATTGTATCTGGTTTACAGGTTACTAGTATCACCAAATGGAAACTATAAATTACACACACGCACGCACACACACACACACACACACACACACACACACACACACACACACACATTTACTCCTGTGCGCAGACACACACACATACACACACACATTCATTATTTCATAATTTTCACATTAGCACTTTACTGAATCAGCCATAGACACGTATGGTAAATGTACATACTGACAGTCAGGATTTGTCCAAACCATCCAACAATGGAGTAGTCAGTAATAATGAGCTTGTAGCGGTTATTTCCCCTGTCAGTGTAAGAACATGCGCTTCTTTGCGGCTCTAAGGGTTTTTGCTATTATTTCTAGCAATATAGATGCCACCTAGCAGCCTCAGTCACAATTAGTGACAACCAACGTTTTCGTTTTTGGTTTTATATTGCGTTATTTTACATACGCACACACACACGTATGTATAGGTTTCAGCTCAACGTTGTGGCTACTCTGAGGACAATATCATCAGCGGATATGAAGTACTACGTTTGGATGTTATATTTTTGCTTATGGATACATTTTAGCAGACTCTTTCTTTCCTCTGAAGAGATTGTTCTCATATCACATAAATGTAAATTTAATGTTTATTGAGTATAAATTGAAATGGCTGTGAAAAAGACCATCTTACTATTAATAAGAAACAATTGTTAATTTCCCATTCTCCAATTTCTTTCACCCCTTTATATATAAATATTACTTTCAGCTCAAAGCTGTGGCCATGCTGAGGCACCACCGTTTTGCAACACATATTATTGAGAGCCTCTTCTAATAAGTGACATTGGTTGAATAAGGGAGTTTGATGTCATTACCCTAATTTTCACCCCTTTCCGCGAGGTAGGTTCATCTGAGTCACTCGACAGGAAGAGATCCGGTTTTGATTTGAAAACACCTGCATCGACTATGTATAGGTCTCTCAGGGTCTTACGGAGAATATTAAAAATCTGTAGGCCCCTGAAAGCAAGACTGTTGTAGTAACTGGGCCTGAAGCGATTATGGCATTGAAAGGATCTTTCGCATTGTGCAGTGTCGAGCCGTTCTGGCATTTGTGTAGCCTTCAAAGCCGAAATTTGGTACAATTACTTCCAGGATCTTTCAGATGTATGTAACTGCATACCTTTCCCGCCTTCGATCCAGCGAATAGAAGCTTAGCTGTTTCAGCCTTTCCCGGTAGCTGAACTGTTGCAATGCGACAATCTTCTTTGTGAAGCTTCGCTGGATTACTTCAAGGTCCGCTATTAATTTTACACTGTTGGGTGACCATAGCTGGGAGCAGTAATCCAGGAGGCTGAGGACGAATGTCCGCCAAAGAACCATCATGGTTTACTTCGTCCTGGTCCTGAACGTTCTTAAGATCCAGCCAGCCAGTCATCTGCACTTTGTCGCCATCCTGGCAATGTGCACTTGGAAAGAAGTATCATCACTCTTGTCGATACTTAGGCTCCTCACTGATTTAGGCTCTGGGATTGTAATCCCCTGTCGACCAGTGTACACTGTAAGTTTCATATTCAGTTTTCGACGCTGGTAACGCAGGGCTTGGAATTTTACAGCACTAAAATGCATATTATTGTCCTCAGCCAATCTGTAAATTGAGTCCAACTCCTGCTGCAGGTGTGCAACATCGGTGTGGTTCTGTATTTTCTGCGAGACATTTGTATCCTCTGCGTAGCTAGCAAGGGTGGCTATCCAGGCAGCTGAAAGGGCCACTCTGAATATCTGAGAGATCCACTAAGAAAGGTGGTTCCAAGACAGTGCCCTGTGGGACACCGCTCACTATTTGTGTTTACATTGAAGTGGCCCCATTGGCCACTAACGCCTGACTTCTATCTTTCAGAAAGTCATGTAACATATCTCCAAGTTTTCCAGCTACGCCCAGATCACGCTGTTTGTGGCATATCATACTATGATCTACTTTGTCAAAAGCGTTTGCAAAGTGAAAGTATATTACACCACCATTTGAGTTGTTGAGTGCTGTGTGTCACTCAGGAAGTCGTTTTCTTCAAGGAATGCGTCTAGTTTCCCTCTGACTATCCGTTCCATGACTTTGCTGATGTGTGAAGTCAGAGCGAAAGGCCTATAGTTTTTGGTATCTTCTCTGTTTCCTCCTTTATGAATTAACCAGTTTATAATGGAGTAGGCTAAGTTTTAACATAAGGCACGTAGGTCAAAAGTATACAAAATATAGTCTGTAAACTGTGTACAGATACAGTAAATGGTTATTCAGTTTTCATTAATCAGAATAATGTATCAGTATTGTTTTACAGTATTGTTTTATAGTTTGAATTACTTGAGATACCTATACTTGCTTAATTAGAATGTGAATAAATATATCTAATGATAGATTAATAACGGCATAAAAAGGCAAAATTAAGAGTTCGCAAAAGTGACGGAAGGTGCTGACTAACACCACTTGTGTTACAATAAGAGTTAAATTAACTCTAAAATAACCAAAGCACTCTACTTAATGATTGACGAAGTGACGTAAGTCCCTAGTGTACATAGCATGTCCCGATTACGAATTTTGTTGTAGACCACCTCAATTCTTATCAGCGTCTCTTAACGCTTAGGGTTAGATTCAAGTTAAGGTTCTAATTACTAATAAGCTAACCTTTTAATTTGTTGAGTATATATATATGATGGTGTTCTAGTAAGACCACGACCACATGGATGAAAGGCGTAAAAGTGTGTGTGTCTGTGAGTGGTTAGCTTTGAGAGTTGCATTCGTTCACGATCGGTAAAAATGTGTTTATTTTAGTAGTTTGACTTCTAGAATATTCGTCCGAAAGGTGCCGATCGAAATTTCTTAATACTGACGTTGCTTTTGGCAATGTCGTACTTCATCAGCTTCGACCGCTTTATTGTTCGCCTGCATGCATGCGAAGAAGTTAGATTATGTTTTTGAAGTATATATATTAAGTATATATATTTTAAGTTCTGTCATATAGAAATATAGTAGCAAGAACAGAGGAACATCTCCATATCCATCTGTTTAAAAATCTAAATCCTTTGATAATCCATTATATTTATTCAGTTAAAAAAATTCGCGTCAGTTTTCAGTTATACTGAGAAAAACTATGATTTTGTAGTGCTTAATATTCCTTCTAGTGTTGTGTGATAAACATATGATTTCTTGTAGAATTATTCACAATGTTTTAGTATATTCATATTACAATAGTTTGTCTCTATTATAAACTATTAAATATCACAATTTCATATAAAGAGGGGGAAACATAATTCTTTTTTTAGTTTCAATTGTTTACTATTGAATAAAAATAATATGATAATTTATTTCCTGACACAGTTACTAGGAATTCTTCTGTACAAATCTTAAATACCACCCTGATCGATGCTAAGTATGATCTAAATAAAGTATTTTCTGCATACACGCCCCGGGGAAGATTCTCGTGAGTAGAATTTAATGTAGATTAGATGCCGCCTTCTTACGAAGAAGCAGGCTTTTTGAATTCTGAGTGAATAATTGCACAAGGAATTGTGAGAAAGCGGTGATAGGAGATGATTGATTGAATAAAGAGACTAGTTTCCTGTCACGAGCAAAAGCGGATGTATCGCTGGAAGAGGCTGAATGCTTACTGAAGTTCAGTAAGTCAGTTGCATAGGCTTTCACTTTCAAAGATAACTGAAGATATATGAGATTTGAATACTGTCCAATTTGCTTCATTGTATACAGACTCCACCAACTGCTTAAGAAAATAAAATACGACTACTATATATTAATATGTAAACCCTCGAAGCAACCAGTTTTATCAAGTAAAATGCGGTCTTTGTTATCTCAAAGCTGAAAAGAATATTCATTATTACCATACATATTTGAAAATTGCTAAACTGAAAATACATATCGTATATCATATATATATTTTCTAGTAACATATCCATCTTCACAGTGTCATACGGAAAAATGATATATTTGAAAGATGGGTTTTCTAACCTTATTTGTTATGCATTAAAACATACTTATTAAGTTAGAAGTGTCTGAAGATAACGCAAAACTCAAAAGCCAATATATATTTTCGGAGTGCGAATCTAATACTAAACTGCGCCATCTCAAATCTATATAAAACACAGTAAGCTTATGCATTCAAATGCGAGAGAATTGAGAAATGCATAATTAGCTTAATCATGTTTGTATGCAAGTTGGAGGAGAAATGTCAGGGCCCATAACTCTCCTCAGTGTTCTGTGATTAATGGAAGGAAGAGAGGAAATGGACCCTGGAACTGAGCATTGTCTTGCAACAGAATGGACTCTGACAAAAGCATGTAATGGCAGGGCAAGTTGGTGCTATTACTGAAGATACGTTAAAGGCGGCATGCTGGGAGAAACCCTAGCACGCCGGGCGAGTGGTTAGCCGTATTTCGTCTGCCGTTACGTTCTGAGTTCAAATTCCACCGAAGTCGACCTTGCCTTTCGTCCTTTCGGGATCGATAACTTAAGTACCAATTACGCACTGGGGTCGATGTAATCGACTTAATCCCTTTGTCTGTCCTTTTTTGTCCTCTTTATGTTTAGTCCCCTGTCGGCAATAAATAAATAAATGTGATGGTTTTCTTATTACTTCCATATAATTAATTAAACATATTGGGTCTTGAAGCTAAAATTGGTTTTTTTTTTTAAGGTTTCTTTTTTGTAATATTTCCGTTCTTTTTTTGTTTCAATTATACGAAGAACTTTGGCAAAACCTCCCACTCACAAATTACAAATAGATAATTCATATTTTAGTATGAACTTATTTTATACAAAATAAACATTTTAAAAATTATATGTTGCCTTTAATTAAAAATAAGCTAGAAATAATGGTATTTTATAGAAATGCTGACGCAACTATGAAAGCTATTTAACTGAAGAATGTCTCATCTCAAAACTTTAATTAATGAAATGAAATATTAGTTTTAGACATTCAACACGTGTAGTTTTCCAATATCCACTTTAATGACATATTATTGGGTCATATGTCATTTATATTTAAACATCATTCATGTGAAGATCTGACCTTTGATATTTATTATTCTTTTTTAAGTAGATTTCATTTCTTATAATCAATAACGATTTTGGTACAAGCACGAAACATTACTACTGCATTCTCATTTCTCTATAACGTCATACATGTATGATGCCAGATAGCATTGTATGACATTGATCCATCATACAAGATGCAGGCAACATAAGTTGAATTAGTTTATTCAATGGAAAATTTCAGTAGCACCGTGAACTTATCTTCCTTTTAGCAGTAGCAAGATCTGATCTCAAAAATATTTTCTTCCACAAATGCAAGATGAATATTTGTTATGCGAAGGTCTAAGACACTGAATTGATCTTTCTACATGAGGATTACGTATTTTATTCCTCTTAGTTATAAAAATCATTAGCAGTGAGATTTAAATTCCGACTATAGATTAAAGAACTTTACAACCCTAAAAATCATTGAACAAAGCAGTACCCATCATTATTACATTTTAATGCCTGAACCAAATACAAGATATGAAAGCTATTTTAAATATTGGTATATTATGCCTTACAATATAACCCATTCTATTCAATTAGCTGCTGTTGAGCTCCATGGAAGCTTCGATCAAATAAATCTATGTTCAACAGACTTCAGTCGTGACCATATCGTTTGTCTAATCAGGAGCTACGTTGAGCAGTGTCCTTCCTTATACAAGATTTCGGGCAATGTAGTTGTTATTTCTCTCTACTGAGACGATCTCTATAGACGCTCGCTTGTCGGCTTCTACAGTCAGTATTGCACAGAATTAGAATCTAGATGTAATTCTGAATATAGCATTTCTAAAAAGCAAAATTAATGAAAATTGAATCACTTGTCACTGATAGTTTATTCAATCAGGAGAATATTAATAGTAATCAATTAATAGATTTTACGTTATTTTGGATATCTGGAGCGCAATCATAGCATCATTTCCATTTCTATTGAATTCCTAATTTCTGACGCGCCTCGTCGAATTCTGAACATTTCAATTAAAAAAAAATGTATGCGTATCGAGATACTTTCTTTACATTTTAAAAATAGAAAATAAATCAAGTTAATGATGAACATATAGTTGAGAAATAAACGCCAGTTTCATTAGTGTAAGTTCTAGTCTAGCTATCGAGAGAGTCTCTGTATTTGCTGGAAAACACATCTGAAAGAAAAACATAGCCAAATCTACCTGACATCTGAATTAATGCTTTGAAATAAGAAATATATTCTGAATAACGACGAAACTACTTGTTTCTGACTCGGTCAGGATCTAAGCAAGAACAAAAAAACTTGCAAGACTTGGGTTGCAATAATGAATTTCTAACTGCAAGTGGAGTGCCATTATGCCGGGATCTGAACTTGTGCAAAATTATAGAGAAGTAAATAATTTATATGAGTAAATTAAAGAATGCTTCGTGAACAGACGTAGTTAGTAATTTATAGCTAAAGCATTTCAAGTTCACCTAAATGTTAAAACTAGAATTAACTAAGAAATAATACAAGTATAAAAGTAATTTCATTTGTTTGCAATAAATAAATGCAGGTTATTTGATATATATATATAGTTATATATATGCTAAATCTCTGGAACTGATATCTTGATACGACTTTAATAAAATACTCTAAGATATACGAACGACAATAATCTTCTTAAAGTTAGAGACTGAATGGCTGCATAATATTCTCGGCAACTGCTAAATATTCGTATATTAAAACTTTCCCCTCCGTTCTGAATAAAGTTTCAATTACCAATGTGGTATTATTTTCTATGTAACGGCCTCAGCAATAACATTATTCTATTTCTCGCAAATCAGACGTAGATTTTAATTATGTCTGCACAACATGGGAGATGGGATTTTTATTAAGTTTCCAGGTTGTGCATACCCGATGTAGATCATCGTAGCTTCTAATAAACTGGAACACATTCTTCAAATCCACAATCTGCTTGAAGTACTGAGGTGAAAATAGTGTCCATACAAAAAATTCCAGCAACTTCGATTACATAAACTTAGATAATAAATTTTCTGAGAAGGAAATCACTAAAATCTTAAGAATTTTAAATCTTGAATTAAGTCTCAAATTACTAAAATCTTAGAATGATACATCTCCAACACCGTCAAAGAGAGAAAATAATAGCAGAAAACAAAAATATAATTACAGATACTGACTTCAGATTTTGGCACAAGGCCAGCACGTTTAGGGGAGGGGATAGGTTGATTACATCGACCCCAGTGCGCAGCTAGTAATTTTTTTCATCGATCCGAAAAATGAAAGGCAAAGTCGACCCCGGCAGGATTTGAACAAACAACGTAAAGACGGACAAAATACAGTTAAACATACATTTTCCCCGGCATGTTAACGATTCTGCCAACACACCGCCCCAACAAAAACATATATAAATATATTAAACCGAAATTATGTAATTTTTATTACCTGGGGCATTCATCGCTGCCTTGCTGCATCAAAGCACCCAACGAAAACCAAATAGAATTCGAGATGGAAAAGTCATTTACCATCTGTTCTCCATTGATTGTCGTATCTTTATGCCATTCACACTGACTGAAGCGACTCACCAGCCATAATCCTGAAAAAGAACAATTGTTTTAATATGATGTTGATTCAACATAGGAACAAAGAGAGAAATTTGAGGGTGAGGTGAATTTTATATTAGTGACAAAGTAAGGAAGACAGTTAGCGTCGGTGATATTTTAACTCCGAATGTAATAAGCCGGAAGAAATACATTTACTAAAACAGGCTCGCTTGCGCACATTTGTGTTTGTAAACATACACATATATATATATATATATATATATATATATATATATATATATATACTTCAGTATATTATAAATACAACCATGTATTGAAATACGCATGCACATACATATATAAACACCTTTATACGCCTATATTTGCAATCATACATACATGCACTCACATATATTTTATACATGTGTGAGTGATGTATCTGTACGTGATGTGTGCGCAATCATAAATATATGAAAGTATATGTATTCGTGAGAGTTGAAACATCGAGTAATGGGGAATTAGCATATATATGCAAGAATTTTGTATGTTGATACTTACCTACGCTAATGCCTAGGAAGGCAAAGATGATACACGTCCATATCTCCAAAGATAGTGGTTCCATAAACGAAAATACGCCTGGCTTCTGTTTCTCCGGTTTCTTAATCATGATGCTAATGCCAACATTCATGAAAGGTTTGGAGAAATCTACCACTTCCTCACGTTGTGATGTTATCGTCAAGGGAGCTATAGCGATATGCGCTTCCTGTGAATAGCAAAAAATTCAAAGTAAATAAAAACAATGTTTTTAGTATTAATATATAAGAACGTTGTTAAATATCTTGGCCACATGCGGTAAAATTTTCAGTGATTAACCATTAAGAATAACGAATTTATTACAAGCCTTTATTGTTATTAGTATTATTATTCATTGATACTAACGTTTTAGAGACGGAAATAATGATCTGGAGAAGAAATTTAACCGATAATACTCATAAAAAAACCTTCAGCAAATGTTTCAGTTTAATAAAGCGGGAAGAACGAAAACAAAATGTTCTAAAATTATATCATAAAATATTTGTAATTTAGAAAACGCATAAAATACACATTTTCAAAAAAATTAATATGGCCTTTTAAAAATGTTTTCTTTTAATTAGACGCAGGTATGGCTGTGCGGAAAGATATTTGCTTCCCAACCATGTGGTCCCGAGTTCAGTCACACTGCAAGTCTACTCTAACCTTGGGCCCACCAAAGCATTGTGAGTGGATTTGGTGGATGGATATTGAAAGAAACCCGTGTGTGCACGTGTGTTTGTGTGTGTGTGTGTGTGTGTGTGTGTGTAGTATTGCATGACAACCGATAGAATAAATGCCTGGCTTAAGGAAAAAATAAAAATTAAGGTCAATTTGTTCGAATAAAATTCATTAAGAATGTGCTCCAGAATGGCAGCACTCCAATGACTGAAACAAGTAAAAGAGAATCAATAATACAGTTTTTCTATGTTAACACAAAACAGTAGTTCCAATATATTCTGCATTGAGGGCATAGTTTTATGGTTTCGTGTTCAATTCCACTCTGTGGAACCGTGAGTAAATATGTTCTACTTTATCCGCGAATTAACCAGAAAATTATGAGGATACTCGGTATATATATATATATATATATATATATATATATAATATGTGTGTGTGTGTGTGTGTGTGTATACAAGCACATGACCCACATCCATTGGACGGTTTGTATAGGTGAAGAGGGTTAACTTGGACGGTGTTAAATTGTAGTGATGTTTGGTGATTGTATAGGGTATTTACTTTTGGTTAGGGTTAGGGTATTGAAGATTCCTGAGACGTTGAAACTTTTGACTGTTTCTTCTAAACAAGAAAAAAATGATTGATAGTGAATCTTAACACTGTGAACCTTTCAAAATTGTCATGAGGTCAATAAAATGAAAGAAAGCTATTCAGCCCACAACGTATGCAGCTTCCAGTGGAATCGGACATCATAATTAACCTTAAACTTGTTGCACTCAAACACTTTCACATTAGGATAAGCACAATGTACTCGTCCATAGTACATACCTCATGTTAACACCAATACATCGGACCGAACGCTGTTTTATCTCTAAAATGAATATTGCAAGTGATATATAAGCAATGATACAGTTCTTTGGCTTTTGCATTTGATGGCTGTTGCTTTACATATTTTATTTCGATTTTCACTGGCGGAGTGGTAAGAACTATGAGATAAGTAACATTAGTTTAGAATAAAAATATCAATGGAAGTTTTAATCACCCGATGGACAAGCAAACAGAAACTGCTACTCAATAAAGGCGCTTAAATGCTAAAGGAAGTCTCTCTTCTCTCAAAATCTGACACAATTAGTGTTGAAACTCTTGGGTGAAATAACACAAGGTGCAATAAAATAAGATAAGGCATGTTCTTTGAAAATGAATTTTATTTAAAAAATTGAACAATACCGCTTATTTTTTAAAGTTCAATGAGAAACGTTAGGCAAGGTTTTAGATATAACCCCCATCCCCCAAATTTTTTACGTTTTATAAAAGATCAATTAGTCTTTTCTACTTTCAATTGAATTTTGTTGAGGATATCTTCAAAAAATTGAGGAATCTACAGTTATTTATTTGCTTTATTTTCACTCTTTTGCTCAATTAAAGTAACTGCATTTTCTGAGTAGTTTTTCATGTCAGCTGGTTTATTGCACGAAAAAAAGCCGTAAGAACACATTTGACTACGAATGCACGTGGTTGATTACAGTTAATAAAAGTTATAGTGATATCGATTTTTTAACCACTTACAAACGTGTGTAAACGCAGAAATGAATACAGTTGTTCGTGGTCTAATATTTAAATCAAAATGAGTCTGTATTTACAAATAGCAAGCTTTATTTACATATATCTGTCATTTAAATGTGAAAACGTAGAAATGAATTGTTTAGAACGTTGGTAAATGAACAGGATGGCGGAAGAAGCAGGACAAAAAAATTACAAAGATTGTGATTCTCATTTTGAAGCTGACAATTTTGAAAATCTTTTTACATTACGGAACGCCCCGCTCTCTCATGTATCCATGTTTAAAATTTCAGCGCGATCGGATGAACAATACTCGAGTTAAAAGCGCACAAAAACAGACAGACAGAACAGGATTTATATACTAGATATGTATTTATGTATATATACATATGTGTTTGTGCTTCTCTGCTTCTTCTCACCCTACTTGACAATCGGTGTTGGGCCGTTTACATCCGACAAAACACCACTTCGTAAAAGAGGTGACATAATAAGTGTCACACTTAAAACATAAGTACTGTAAACCAATTTCTTCGACTAAACTCTCCAAGACAGTGCCCAAAGGTGGCTGCAGTCCGATAATTGAAACAGGTAGAGGATAGAAGATAAAAGTATTGGGTTGTCCGGAAAGTTCGTGCCGATTTTTAAAGGAAAGAAAAAGGTCAATAAATAGTTGCCATTACATTTTTAATCAACCAAATATGAACTATTTTGTTGCACAATGTGTCTCCCTCTTTCCTTTAACTTGAAAATACCCTCTTCCCAGATTTGCGGTGGTTTCATGGCAAATAAGTCGAAAGGTAAGCTATTATAAATCGGCACGAACTTTCTGGACAACCCAATATATATATCTTTGGAAATACTAGAAACTTACAAAGATCGATATAGCAATCAATTCTCCAACTGTTAATCATTAGACAAGATCACAATACTCCGATTTATATTTGGAATCTAAATAATTACGATATCCTATCAAAGCGAAACTAATTTTTAACAGTTACTTGAGGATCACTGGAGCAATTATTTATGATTTTGATTCATGACATTAATATATATATATATTCCTAATTAATCTACCCAGTTCAGGTGAGTTTCAGTAAACCTAATTGATGAGGAAAATCTGGAACGTGTGCGAAACACACACACGCACACATATATAGGCATATAGTTGTATATTAAGAGTGACGCAAATGTGAATTAAAGATAACAAGCAAAGTACTTGTTAGCGTATCATATTTTATAATGAAATAATGAAGTTCTGTAATGAAGAACTTACAATCAAAAAGTCTCCATCTCGATAAAACTGGTACGGAATATTTCAACAGTTCAGAGCTTCTTATGATTCAGACAAATTCCATAGCCACAAAACAATTAGAATAAGTCTTCGTCAATATTAAAATACTATTGACAAATCAATCACATTTAGAAATATTTATGTTACTTGTTAATCTTGATATTCCGCAATTTATTACAATCAGAATACCAAACTGTTGTATATTTACAATCTATTTGTGAAAGCTTTCCTTCTAATTTTCATCCTATTTGTATTTATAGAATTCGTTTGACTATTAATTTATGGGATAGGTAAAAATGGATCGTCTTTATCATCAAAGGAATCATATCTTCATAAGTGTCTCTTCACATCTGTCGTGAATATTTCATAGAATTTATTATCTTAATCTTCAAATTTAAACAAACATTCATTTAGATGAAAGACATAAAGCCAAAATTAAGTGCCTGTATATGTATGCATACATAAGTGTCTGTTGTATTTGCTGTATGGCCGAGTGGTTAAAAAGTTGGTCTCGCATTAACTAAGCCTTTGGTTTGAGCCTCAAGTTCACCATCACCTTATGATTTAAATCGGGTGTGGCGGAAAATATATTGGAGTTCGTCGGATGGACAAAACTGTACTTCAATGGTACAGCCTTGCCGTACACACTGAAAATGAAGTTAAAGACGTACATATCTGTGGAATGGCGAACCATTTGCGCTCCAATTTAAAGAGCACTGATTTATGTATACAAGCGCAGGCGCGGATGTTAGTTAAGACGTTTGCTTCCCAACCACATGGGAAATGTCTTCTGATATATTCTTGGGCTGGCCAAATCCGACTACAGCGGTGGCACACTACCGCTTTACAACCAGTGTTGGTATGTTTACTTCCCCTTACCATATCGGTTAGCGAAATGAAGTTGATAGAATGAATAACATACTTTAAAAATAAGTACTAGTGTCGATTCGTTTGACTAAAATTCTTCAAGACATCATCCCAGCCTGGCCGCAGTGTACATACATACATATATATACATACATACTGTAATTATTGTGACCCTGGGATATGTAACACACTGCTTAAATACCAATCTTGAGAAATTAAGCTTCTCAAAACCAAAAAGAAGGAAGCTTATTCGAAGACTACAGATCCAATCCATCACTGTAACTGTAAAAATCTGTTAATCTTTCCAGAAGTTTATTATTTAAATATATATGAGCATGTCTGGATATGTAACTATATGCATGAGAATACGTGCATAAATCTTACAAATCTACACATACATACATACATACATACATACATACATACATACATGCAAACATACATGCAAACATACATACATGCAAACAAAATACCCTGTTGTTGATGTTGAAATTGCAATGTAGGAGCCTTGAATGTAGGTTAGAAACCGTTATTTATTTTCTATTGTCAAAAAATCTTGAAATAAACTAAATAATGACATACATACATACATACATACATACATACATACATACATATTGGGGCCATTGGGATATTTTTATACACTAAGAGGGTTTTGATAATTGAAATATACTCACTAGATTGACTAAAATAATAGAAAATGTTATGATGGCACTAAATGATGGTACGAAATTTATTGTTTCGTTAATAAAGTTGCAACGCTCTCGCTGATGATAAGGATGTAAACCACTTTAAAATTCTTCAGCAGGAAATGTGACATATGACTGGAACTTGAGATGAGCTATGTAACTCAATCCATAAAAAATGAGAGGTTTGAAATAACGTAAAACTTCTCTTTTAGACAGTTTGAGAAAGGTATTTATTAGTGCTGGAGTTCGGTCTAAAATTCCTCATGTGATATTTATAGTCTTTCCTACGTACTTCGATTTCCAACTGTGCATGGATAGCAGATGAAGAATTAGGCGTAATTGTCTAATAACGCGGCTTCTTTTGGAGTATTATTTAGCAGTTTTCAGTGAAATATCGTTATTTTCTTCACTTATTGTGTATTATTACCAGCAGGAAACTTGATGCAATTTTACAACAAATAATTTATTGGTACGTATTTTTGAATAAATGATTTAATTCACTTTTGACAACAATGGGATTTCTAACCGTTGCCTATTCAATATATTATTCCGCCATTAATTGTGTAGTCAATAAAATGCGTTAAGTATATTTCTGGGAATCATATATGTACGCACTTTCCTTTGTTTGTAACGTTGCATATCTTTGTCAACTCTCTATTTCTCTCAAGAATGAAACTACTGAAGTAGAAGATAATCCAACGGAATTATTTTCTACTGATAAAATAACGATGGTTTATGGAAGCTATGTAAATCTAAAACTAATAATTTCTGCAGTTTCGTTGATGAGAATTCGACCATACCATTCGAATCATTTCCATTGATATGAA
>NC_142928.1:14314359-14321859 GCF_046866305.1 Octopus bimaculoides
TTAAAATACTGTAGCATTGTGCAGTCACTGGATATTGAAAGTACATAACTCAGCCAAAAGTTAAAGTTCATTGTCTCTTAGACTATTTTTCGTTACGCTATACTGATAAATTTTCTACCGGTAGGTTTTCAACCACTGAACTCGCATTCAGTTGAAAATACATTAGTATTTAGATTGACACTCCACACTATTCTCGGAATAATCCATTAAATGAAGTTTTATATTGTCATACCAATTAGATGAATTTTATGCCATAAACTACAATTTCTATTGAAATGTCAGATACGAACAATGTAGTTACTTTTTCCGTGTTTCTATATTTTCTGCGAGTAATTTAGATTTTATTTCCTCTTCTATGATTCCAATGGTTGATATTTACCAGGCGTAGAAAGGAGAACAATAGAAGTGTTCAGATTATATCAATATCGAGTAAAAAAAAAATCACCCTGTGATAGAGTTGCAAATCAGAGAATCACTGGTAGTTTCAAAGGAATATAGACAACGTCAATGAATACTCGACATAACCTAAAGATTCCTTTACAAAGAACAACGGAAACAAATCTTGGCAGTCATAGACTGTAGGCAGAATAATCACATTCCTATACTATTTCAATAGGTTTAAATATTTTATATTTTATTGATTTGCTGCTTAGGTGCCATGAAAATATATAAACAGTAGCTGGCAATGTTAATATCCATTAATCATAATAGATAAATATTAAGTAAAAAAAATATTTAGCAAATAACAATTTATAGTTTTTTTGCTTAATCCATAAGTATTGAGAAAAAAGATGAGACAAACGTTATTATTATTTTTCTTCTTTACAGACACTTTGGAAATTAGGTAATTTAAGTGGTATAGAAATTTAATGGCTTTCTTTTATGTTCAAAGAAAAACATACTCTTTTAGTATAAGAAAAATGGCAATAATTACGCATTTACGTCCTGAACACTTTTTGGGTATTTCATAAATGTTTGTATTTTTTGCAATAACTTCAGATACACGTGTAATTATACACCAATAAATACACATATATTTACATAATCATCACACAGAAGAGGATAGTACAGACGTTACGATTTTGCCTTACATCTGTAACCATAAGTAAATTTCTTCTATAATGTTCGTTCATAAAAATATCTAAAGCTAATTAGACGAATTAATAGAGTAAACTATAATATTAATCAATAAAGCGCGTGATAATTATAAATTATATGAATCATTAAAAGATTTCCGACATAAAACGAGTGGCAGAGATAGATTTAATTTAGATATAAAAATAAAACAAAATTGCCCATCGTTTGATGCACAGAGACCATTTAGAATTTAAACATGCTAAGTAACCATATGATTCCGTTAGCTTTCCAAAATTCTTACTGCACTAGAAGTTACCGAGCAATAGCCCACGTTCGGGTGCGTGTGTGTTTGCGCTTATCTATGAGACACTGTTCGTGAAAATATCAAGTTACGTCCGGTTAATTGATTTTTATATGATTTATATATTTTCCTCTATATAATATTCTTTCAGGCATTGATTGATAATTAACGAATCTCAACATTTTAGACGCTCATCTATTGATTTAATATAATTATTTAAGTGTTTATACTTCAATCTACTAGGGGTTACGTTTTATGACTTTTCCTATATACTATCACTGTCAATATGCATAAAATGTATGTTCTGTAAATGTAGTATAGTTATATGCAGTCATTAAGACTAACAATACAAGCATTGTTACTATACAACAGATTTTATGTCATTTATAATTATCTAGTGCAATACTGCAATCGTTAATGCTCTAATTCTTTGGACGTATATAACCACGACATTTTAAACTCAAAATCTATATTTGTTTATATTCTCAAAATTTCTATATTAGTTGCGTATATTATAATAACATTATCCAGAAAATGCATCTCCAATTCATGCTCCTCTCCTGTAAAAAATATTTTTTTCATAGTCTGTCAATGCAACGGCGATGGATAGTTTCCGTTTGGTTTGTTTAAGTCACAAAAGAAGAGAGTTGTGTGAGCGATTAATAGATTTTTTTTTATCCCAATGGATATCGCAGCTAACATACTAGATGAACGCATTTAAAAAGTATGGGACGAAGATTTGCAATTATATTCTATACATAATACTGTTGAGGATATTGGATTGGGTTGGATTGCCTATGTTCAGTCCACTGCAGCACGAAGGTTTCAGCATGTTCTCTCTACCAGCCACGGTCTGAGGCCATGAATTTGAGCTTGAGATCATATTGGTTTGATGAGCCTACGCTGCCAAACTATCTCGACATTGCTTAGCATTAGGGCGCAGTTTTTATACTCATGCCTGAGAATAGCTGAATAGATTTCAAACAACCCAGCGCTTAACTAGTACTTATTTTATCGACCCCGAAGGGATGAAAGGCAAAGTTTAAACTCGTAACGTAAAATCGGACGAAATACTGCGAAGCATTTCGCCCTGAATGCTAACGATTCTGTCAGCCCGCCACCTGTAGAGGATATATTCGCATTAATATCTGCATACATCAGTCAAGTTTTATATAACATATTACACGATATACTATTAGAATGCAGCTAAAACGACAGAAGATAGAACAAGATTTACTTGGATATATTCGACGATCTCATTGATGTACTGTATTAATGACGTTTAATTATCTACCGCACTTTCATTTGTAAATGTTATTACAAGATACGCATATAGTAAAAAGTGACAGCATTTTTTAATGCTATAGATTTATTATTCGATCTTTTTAGTATTAAGTGGTATTATGTTTAAGTGAAGTCGCATGGCTCAGTGGTTACAGCGGCGAGTTTACGATCGTGAGGTTGTGAGTTCGAATCCCGGACCGGGCTGCGTGTTGTGTTCTTGAGCAAGACACTTAATTTCACGTTGCTCCAGTTCACTCAGCTGTAGAAATGAGTTGTAACGTCACTTGTGCCAAGCTGTATCGGCCTTTGCCTTTCTCTTGAATAACATCAGTGGCGTGGAAAAGAGAGGTTGGTATGCATTAAAAACAAACTTAAGTTGTGCTTTCGCCGGTGAGGCGACTTTCCACCCAGACTTGTACCATGGATGGGAAGCTCTTAGGTGCATCCATGGTCATTCGTGACCGACGAATGAGACCGAAGTTGAGAGAGGTATTATGTTTAAGTACCTCGACAATTATTTTAAGTTTTTCATTTTTGACAACATGGCGGAGAAAAATAGAAATATTTGCGCTATACGAACCCTCATACTTGTCGTTCCCAACTAATGGTTTGCCATCTGGTGCTGGCGATTTAAACATCAAGAATGGCGGGGACTGAAAAAAATGTAAAAGAGAAGAAAATATGTAGATGATAATGATATATTTATTACCAGAAACAGATAATATTTTAATGGCAAATAATGATACATAAATAAAGCCAGGCAGTGCTGTAAAGCAAATTCAGTTTGCCTTCTAAAACATTTGCTATTACATCAATATACGTCTAAAATGCAAACACTTTCTATGGACCCACGAGACGATCCATAACTAAATATGGAAATATAAGAAAGGAAATAGTTCTACTGGAGGATAACTTGTAAATAGCAACTAGAATGCCAATATCTTCATAGCAATTAGTACAGATGGTGTTTGATATTTATGCATTTCCTAACATTATTCTAAATAAATATTAAAGTCTTGTAGCCACATCAGGGATCCTCAATAACAATGACATGCCACACTTCAACGGAACTAGGAAATGCAGGTTATGATTAACGAAAGTGTTTCACATATTACAATAGCCAGCGATATTGCTTACTCGGATAACAGATGGAAGTGTGTAGTTATACTCAAAAATGATTCCTACTCGATAGCTCCAATTCCCTCAAATATACAAAACCATTAACGCCGCTGGTTACCTGACTTTTGATGACTGCATACCTAAAACCGGTAATTTAATCTGAAATCATGGTATCTCATTGTAGCAATACCAATACTCTACTGTGCTAGATATTTAACCACAATATCCACCATGGCCAATAGGATAGTGTCCATTCCTTTTCTGTCAATTCAGAAAATAACGACTTAACATATATACATGTGTGAAATGCACATGCACGCATGCCTGTGTATATGCATCACAAACACACACACATGAATATATGTATATATATAAGTATATATATATATATATATATATATATATATATATATATATATATATATATATATATATATATATATATAAGTGTATATGTATATGTATATGTATATATGTGTGTATATGCATGTATACATATACTTATATGTGTATATATATGTCTATATATATATATATATATATATATATATATATATATATATATATATATATATATATGTCTATATATATATATATATATATATATATATATATATATAGACATATATATATATATATATATATATATAGACATATATATACACATATAAGTATATGTATACATGCATATACACACATATATATATATACATATACATATACACTTATATATATATATATATATATATATATAAGTGTATACGTATATGTATATATATATATATGTGTGTATATGCATGTATACATATACTTATATGTGTATATATATGTCTATATATATATATATATATATATATATATATATATATATATATATATATATATATATATATATATATATATATATATATATATATATATTATTGCTTAAAAGAGTTCCAACACTGTCTGTTTTTTATGTTTTATTTATATTCCTGCAGAACTAATGTGGGGTATAGAATATGGAATATACAATATATAATATAATATACAATATATAATATAAAATAAAATAAAAATGGATGGCACCATGAAATAAAGTATTGAATGTAGATGAAATATTGAGTGTTCAATATAAAGGATCAAATATATAAATATATAAATATAAATATATATATATAAAGGCGACTCGAGTTTCAGGGCTATTTCCCTTCGTCATGGCCGGTATGACAGTCTTTAACAGACTGTAATAAGTTGGCTGGTTTTCTGTCTTTTATACCAATTCCTTTGGATGGCAGCAGTAGGTGTCTGGCTATTTTTAGAATTGATGTTAAATCTATTTTTATGCACTATCGGAACGCTCACGGGTACATCGACAACAGATTAAAAACCCAGAAGTTCGCCAAATACCACTGAGTAACCATCTAGCAACATGTGGTCATCAAACTTTTATTATATTTCCATTCCATAAACTTTACAACCGGAATGAAATTGAAAGAAAATGCAAAGAAAAGGACTTTATTAAGAAATTCAAACCCACTCTTAACAAACAATGATTAAATCCATCTTACTTGGCGTTTAAAAATCTTATCCCTGTAACCAAAACACAAAAAATCTCTCAGATATCATCATTTCTATAAATAGATTTGGCATCATTTCTAAGAACAGCCAAACACCTACTGCGGTTTAAAAATCTTATCCCTACAACCCACACAAAACAATAAATTAAAATATCATCATGTCTAAAAATAGATTTAACATCAATTCTAAAAATAGCCAGACACCTACTGCTGCCATCCAAAGGAATTGGTATAAAAGACAGAAAACCAGCCAACTTATTACAGTCTGTTAAAGACTGTCATACCGGCCATGACGAAGGGAAATAGCCCTGAAACTCGAGTCGCCTTTATATATATATATTTATATTTATATATTTATATATTTGATCCTTTATATTGAACACTCAATATTTCATCTACATTCAATACTTTATTTCATGGTGCCATCCATTTTTATTTTATTTTATATTATATATTGTATATTATATTATATATTGTATATTCCATATTCTATACCCCACATTAGTTCTGCAGGAATATAAATAAAACATAAAAAACAGACAGTGTTGGAACTCTTTTAAGCAAAATAATATATTCCTCTATACACAATCATACAAAAAAATCCACCTTTTTTTGTATTTATTTTTACTCGCATATATATATATATATATATATATATATATATATATATATATATATATATATATATATATATATATTGTTTGGTGTAATGTACAGAAAATGAATATTGAGAAAAATAAACGTCAGAATTTTGGAAAAAAACAATCTTTTTATTTCATCATTATTATTAGCGCTTTCGTTCTTTTCTCGAATTTGTCAAATACAATTTTGTGAATGCGCAAACAGCTTGATCATTTATTTAAAACAAGTTTTGTGAGGTTTTGTTTAGAAGAGAACATTGTTTTTGCTTTTTGGGGTGAGATTCCATGACGATGGAGATGGAAAGATATAAATATAGGGACGTAGATAGGCTGATAGATAGATGTATAGATTGATAGATAGATAGACGGATAGATAATCAGACAGATAGGTAGGAGAGTGAAAGTGAGAGAAAGGGTATCCCCTTTCCTATTCACCATTTATTCATTTATTTATTTAGTTCGTTACCATTGCATTTGTATGGGTTTAAGGATGGTGATCTTTTCAGAAATAAAAAATAACAGGTGCGGTTTGGTCATCGTTGAAAGTCAATTTGCTTTCTTTCTCTTTTCCCCTTTTTCTTCTTTTTTTCCCCTCTTGCTTTTTGTCCTCTTTGAGTTATATTTAGAATACAAAATGTACTGTCACCCCTTCGAAACATTCACTTTTGGATGGAATTTTTTGATGAAATGTAGTTCTGCATGGAAAAAAATTAGGTTATGATTAACGAAAGTGTTTCACATATTACAATAGCCAGCGATATTGCTTACTCGGATAACAGATGGAAGTGTGTAGTTATAATGAAAAATGATTCCTACTTGATAGCTCCAATTCCCTCAAATATACAAAACCATTAACGTTATAGGTATAAATATACGATAAACAAGTATCAAAAAATGGAGAAAAATGATGTTGAATCAAAATTAGATTTTATACAAAATTGGATTCAATACATACGCACGTTTCGAAAGACAACCCAAATATATAAGAAAAATTTATAATCACAGTAATTATAATTAAATTCATGCATTGTCTTTCTCATCCGTGTGAGGAATATTTGGAAGAACATCAAAAAAGTTTAATAAAGAAATAAAATATAATAAGGGAGAATGCAAATGGGGCAATATGGAAAAATCGGATATTTACAAAAAAGGTTGTAATAAGGAAACAAATAATATTAATAATAGGGAGTAAGATGGAAACGAAAAACAAAGACATATCAGTATGTTTGAAAGTCTATATGTGCAGTAAACTATAACATAAAAATAAAAAATCTAAGGGATATGTTTAACGAAATAGTAACAGATCGCGACGAAGTATAATGTAAACAAGGAATAGTTTCACTAGCAGAAAAAAGCCATACGTATACAGATTAATATTGAAAGACGAAAAAATATAAATATATTACAAGAGGCTTAAAGCTGAGAGACGAGACTATGTTTGAAAATGATAAAATATTTAAGTAAAAATGTACATACAAGCAGAGAAATGAGTAAAATCAAAAAGAACTGAAAGAAAAGC
>NC_142928.1:14326859-14376859 GCF_046866305.1 Octopus bimaculoides
AACAGCTCTAGTAAATGCAACTCCTACTATTTTATCTGTTTCAGTCATCGAAATACAATCATGAAATACTTGAGATTTTTCAAACTTAGCATATGTAAAACGATACTGATACATCAATCTGTTTAATGAAAATTATGAATAAACATTTACTGTATCTGTACACAATATGGCAAATTTATTTTATATACTTTTGACCTAGGTGCCTTATGTTAAAACTTCCCCTGCTCCATTATAAACTGGTCTGCTAGTAGAGAAACCCCCCACCTATAGTAGTTTGTCACTAAACCCAAATAAATTTTATAACTCTATCATCCATGTTTACTGTCTATATTGTTTACACCTTTCCCTACAAAGAAAATGCTAGTGCTCTCTTAAGCTTTGAATCACTAGGTCTGATACGATGATCCATAAATCAGAAAAAAAAAAAAATCAGTGACAGTTCAAAATCTGCTTAGAATGAATTACTAGCCTGTATGGTCTGGCTAAATCAAAATGATTTTTGTATTCTTCCTTTCTACTTAGAGAGTTTAAATGTAGTTATAAAAATATGTCCTTCTCTTGAAATGAAATTTCAGTAAATTTCTATATCTTTGTGCAGCTGAGGATTACTCTGCATTTTACGCATTGCTTAAATAAATAGAGTCGCATGAAACGATCGGACTGCTTATTTTGATTTTAATCACCTTATTTTGAAATTGTGTGGATAATACCATATTTAATTCTGGTACCTATATATATATATATATATATACGGTCGCTGTCAGTATGTATGTATAAAATTATGTGCGTTCACTGAAGCACCAGACCACTTTAGTTTTTATTTCTTGTATTAGAGGTGCTCAAACTCACAACTCACTCTCTCATATATATATATATATATATATATATATATATATATATATATATATATAGCTCCTCACTAATAATAATAATCCTTTCTACCGAAGGCAAAAGGCTTGAAATTCGTGAGGAGAGGATAAGTCGATTACATCGACTCCAGTGGGTAACTGGTACTTATGTCATCTACCTCGAAATGATGAAACGCAAAGTTGACCCCGGCGGAATTTAAATGGAGCACATGCTGTTAAGTACATTGCTGTATGTACTAACGTTTCTGCCGGCTCTCCATCTTTAATAGTTTCAAAGTTTGGGACAAGGCCAGCAATTTTAAGGGACGGGGGATTTTTCCAAATCTGTATGTCACAGATACTATTTTATCGAACGCAGAATGATGAACTCCGAACATAAAGAAAAAGAAAATTGGCTGCTAACCATTTTCCCTGATGTTCTAACAATGCCGCCATTGGTTTACTATTTTTGCACCAGGGCAGCTACTTTAGGGTAGGGTTTGTACTTGACTAACTCTTTATTTTATTGACCCGAAAAGATGAAAGGGAAATTTAACACAATAGGATTTACGCTCATAACGTAAAGAGCCGGACAAATGCTGCCTAGGTATTTGGTGCGACACAGCATCCTATGCTATAAACGTGCCGCCGTAATAATGATAATTATGTTTCTAATAATGTATATGCGTATGTGTGTACGTATGTACACACACGTTGTACACCTCAGTTCAGTTATGAATATATATATTTTCAATATTATATCTTTCATAATAATGAGAGTATTTATACATAGAGACAGGAAAGTATACAAATATTTATTGTATACTCATGGGGCATATTTCAAAGCTTAGATAAATTACTGTCAGAGCATGGCAAGCTATTTCAGCCAGACAAAAATACGCACATACAAAGAGTCCCGCACTCATTCACACACACAAACACACACATACATTGTCTGCATAGCACACTTAGACAGAAAGAACCTACATGAACTGGAGAGCACTAAAATGACTTTTGTGACTTATTTAGCGATCGGCGAAGTCAAAGGAAGAGGTCCTATTTCTGTACTAACCGACAATATTCAAGATATTCAATTTGTTTGTGTTGTGATGTCAAAACATTCTCAATGAAATTTGCCTAAATCTTTATTGACGGCATGAATTAATTGCAGGCGAATTACGAATTATTGCGCTGGTTATTTGATCTATACGAAACAGCGGTGCAATCACCCTGGAGTATCATCTTAACAATTTGAAAATTAATGAAATTAGATCAAGTAGCGTCGTATACTAGGTAAAATTCTTGGCTAATTAGTTACGTATTACAATTTTACGACTATGTGTTTAAGGATACAATCGATGCGGCATATTTGAATATTAACTCCTGATATAATTTTCATTGAGAAAAAGGTGACAGAAGCTTCTTCGTGTGTGAAATTCATATATATATATATATATATATATATATATATATATATATATATATATATATATATATATATATAATAATAATAATAATAAAAGTCATTGGTTTAGTCATTTGACTGCGGCCATGCTGGACCACCATTTTTAGTCAAGCAAAATTGACCCCACGATTTATTCTATGTAAGACTAGTACTTATTCTATAGGGTTGTTTTGGCGAGGACGTAAACGCAGCAAAATCGGTCGTCAAACGATGGTGGTGGTGGGGCAAACACACACACACACACACACACACACACACACACACACACACACACGCACACACACACACGCATATATATATATATATATATATATATATATATATATATATATATATATATATATATACGAAAGGTTTCTTTAAATTTTCGTCTACCAAACCCACTCACAATATTTTAGTCGTCTCGAGGCTATAGTAGAAGACACGTGGCCAAGGTGCCACGCAGTGGGACTGAGCCTGGAACAATGTGATTTGGATGCAAGTCGTGATTTGGATGCAAGTCGTGATTTGGATGCAAGTCGTGATTTGGAGAAGAGTAAATGGAATCGTGTAACATTTAGCTTTGGTGAAGCCAAATGAACACCTCTTTCGAAAAGACCGGCAATTTTATAAAGATTCCATGTGTATTTGAATTGATGCCAAATTCTTACAGTGATGATTGGGTTCCTCTTTAATAGACCACTGACTTTAAGAATTCTCGATTGTTAGCTTTAAGTTTTGTAATTTGGATGTGAATATGCTGTATTGGTGTACAGCTGAGCACCACTGAACGCTTCAATGTAGGAACGAGTTAGATATTCTCCGTCTCCTTTGTTATTCAATATATGCATAATTACATCTCTTGATATCTATCCTCTGTGTGTGTCTGTGTGTGATGTCATGAATGATTAAACTGCGGTCCCCGTTGAGAGGTCGCAGGTATTGTAACTACAGCTTGTTAGATTCACCTTCTAATTTAAACCTGCAATGACGGCTCGGTGTTGTTCTTAACAACGGCTATCCAAGTACTGCAAATACAAGGTCGATCCCCAAGGCAATGTTACACATTTCTACATTCTTATCGACACACACACACGCGGATATATATATATATATATATATATATATATATATATATATATATATATATATGATAGAGAGAGAGCGAGCGAGACACGCACACAAAATACATACACATATTGTGTGTGTTTATACAAACACATACATATAGGTATATATAAAATATCTCTACATATGTCAATGAAATTCATACGAAATTCATGATTCCTTACATAATTCATTTCCTCCTAGAGAAACTGCAGCATTGCGGAGACTAAGCAAAACCGGAATTACTTCAATATATTTTACCCAATGAATTCATACGCTGCCATTATATCCAAAATACACAAGCACATACATACATTTATGCACACACACATACGCAGGCATACTGCAATTCATTTTATCATATATAACTTTTATCATATATAACTGCAACTTAAAATACAGCATTCAATGTAGCATCTGGACATTCAATATTTATTCATTTTAAGGCGGTGAGCTGGCAGAAACGTTAGCACACCGGCCGAAATGCTTAACTGTATTTCGTCTGCCGTTACGTTCTTGGTTCAAATTCCGCCGAGGTCGACTTTGCCTTTCATCCTTTCGAGGTCGATAAATTAAGTACCAGTTACGCACTGGGGTCGATGTAATCGAATTAATCCGTTTGTCTATCCTTGTTTAGCCCCTTGTGGACAATAAAGAAATAGGAAACGTTAGCAGTATTTCGTCTGTCTTTACTTTTTGAGTTCAAATTCCGCCGAGGTCGACTTCGCCTTTCATCTTTTCGGGGTCGATAAATTAAGTACCAGTTGTTTAGTGGGATTGATCTAATCAACTGCCCCCCCCCCACCTCCCCAAAAGTTTCTGGCCTTCTGCCTAGAATATTCATTCTTTATGTTTCCACTTTTGTTGGATATATTTCCCTCTAATCGCTAGAAATGATTCTACGTTTCATTTGACAATGATTGAGATGTTACAGTGAAACATTCTTTTTTTATAATTATTACTCGAACATTCTCTAATTTTGATGTAGAGAATAAATAGACGATTGTCGTTTGCCAAAGCATATGCATTGTTATCGGGCTGTAAGTGAAATCAGGACAGAACTTCACTTGAAATGCAAGTGGTTAAGTCTAATTTTCATTTAATTCTGTTTGGTAATTTATGAGCAAAGGTGAGAACATCGATAATTGTTATAGGGTGCTGGCTCACAACAGATCGGAAAAGAATTTACGAGGAGAGCTAATCACTCTGATCCTACAACTCAACACGTTGTCACACATTACCACATTTTGTCAAATAATGGTGTATTGTCTATGATATATATGCGCGAGAAAATTTCGTAAGAAAAGACAATAACATTTTATAATAGAGCCAATATAATAGTTTATAAAAAGTTTGCGGAAAGTTTAAATAACAGGACCACAAACCTGGAATAGGTAGTACAGCTTTTCCTTAAATGTTGGTCGGTTTATTACTCAAAACGATTGACGTAAAGATATTTGCATATCATTAAACATTTATATGAAAGTGTTGTCAGCGCACGCGCGAGAACGCATGTTCTCATGCGTGTTGCTTAATTTTCGTAATATTCTATTTTTTGTAGACTTCCGATCTTTTTATTGAGAGTATAATTATAGTTTTCATTCATATAACAAAATTATCACCGAATGAAATAAACAAAATTAAATCAATACTCATATAAATAGTTTTAAAATATATTTTTATAATATATACTAATTTTATTATATTCACAGAATAGTCTGATGTTTACAACTATAAATATTGATAGACAGACCTGCTCAATGTTGTTAGCAGACAAAATATAAACAGCTCTGTCACAGCAATCTAATTTACGAACTTTATTCCATTACTGCCATGAAATTCAGACTTTAGTATTAATATATTTTCTTTCTCATCAGACATTACAAATATTCTGACAGATGACTCGCTGACAAAACCAATTTTCCAAAATACTACTACGCCATTCCAGACACTCATAATAACTCATTCCACCTATCTGAAGAAGTTGTTATATTGTACGGTTGTAGGTATGCAATGGAAACTGTATATAAGTCAATGACATTCTGTGAGAAAATAGCCTAGCATAGTTTACTTCAGACAGACGACCCATCATTCAGGACTGAAAGAAATATTGTTCAACTCAGGACAAGTTCTATGACCATTTACTATTTAACGGTTTTACGACACTTTAAAAGGAAACTACTGTAGGTTGGCAAGGACGTAGATTTTGATATGGTAACATTCAGTTAAAATATGGATTGAAAACGTCACTTTCTATTTGAGAAGGATAAAGAAATGTGGTAACACTATCTTTATAAAAAAAATTAGCAGAATGCTTTATAGAAATTTTTCTCTATCCTGAATAATTACAAAAATCATTCAAAAAATAAATTTCAGAATAAATATATTTCTTAAGCAGGTTTGCATTACATTGCATTGTAAATGTCTATGGATTATCTACCCTTAAATCCATCTTATAAGTAGGCTGCTTGTAATAAGTGATCTATTAGATTGTCTCTCCTGCACTAAAAAAAGAGCTTTAGTGAATTATGAAGGGACATATGTACCTTTAACAGTCGAAGCGTTTAAAAAATAAATAGTTTTCTTCTGAGAAAATGCATTTTACAAAACCTAAACATTTTTTTATAAGTTTTTCTCTAATACTTTTTACATACTTTCTGCAAACTGCCGCTTTATTAATCTTCAATAAAACAATAACGAAATAAACGTTGACAACAAAATGAGTCGTAACAATATCTACTGGTTTCGTGTCGTCAAATATTGGTATAAATATGAAATGAATAATCATATAGTCTGTAAAATCATTGACAGCTAAACATTAAAATCCTGCAAAATATATCATAGAAAATTTTTTGTATTGCATAATACTTTGCGTCTCCTCCATGTTCTGTCATTGGCGCCATTACATAATATATTATAATATATATATGTGTGTATAATATATATATATATATATATATATATATATATATATATATATATATATATATATATATATATATATATATATATATATACACACACACAATCACACACACAATGTAACTTGCATATAGTTTTGAGGGGAACTTCAAACGCATCATTAATACTCTTTTCTTTCACTGTTTTGAAATATAATTAAACCCGAAAATATATATACATATCATTAAATCTGTGCCAAAAAGATAACAAAGCATTTTGATGACTAGCCAAATATTATTAATAGAGGAGATTTGTGTTTGTCATTTAGAAGCAGTTTACTATTTTACAATATATCTATCATATCGAGCCACTAAAATTGAAAGTAGCCATTTAGTTTTAGAATTCCAAAATCGACGTAATGGATGGAATGTCTATTATATAACCCTATTTTCTATTTCCTCTAGAAATAGAATATTCATAGAAATTTGCTTATCAGCTCCATCTAAACATACAACTTCACAACTCTTGATTTAGACGTTGTAATTATAAAGATATCTATAATGCAATAGTATTTCATCATCCACCGTTAGCTGTGATGTTATTCATTGAAACTCGTGTTTAATCACCATTGACTTAGATGAGTAAAACTAGCTGTACTCTATTGCAATACATCAATGAATTTGGATAGCCCAAGGCCGATATTTCATTGTCCAGAAAATCGCCAATGAATTTTAATAAGCTCAGGCTCCTTCCAATACAATGTTTCTAATCGATGTTTACTGCATCTGAAAAGCAAATTATGCGTTTTTATCTCATGTTATGAGAAAATATATCAGAATAGCATTGAGAGTGTTTGAAGCAGAATATTTTAACAATGAACCATTGTTGTGCATATACCACTGATGCCTACTATCAGATCTCACCATTTTCTTCGCGTTCTTCAACAAAACGTCACCTTCCATACAAAGGCCCTATTCTATCTAAGTATCAATAAGCTATTTCTGAAGATGTAATCATTAATAAAATTGAAAGAAGTTTTAGAATAGGAAATAAAGAATGTGAATTATGAATAATGGAATAATTATAGATTTAAAAAAATATATATATTTTATTTATGAGAACGAATCAAAGAATGAGGGTGCAGATAAAATGTGTTTTCAGGTGGAGTCAAGAGAAAAATGTGTGAATATATATATAAATGTGTGCGTGTGTGCCTGAGCGTTTATGTATATATGTGATGTGTGCATGTATGCATATGTACGTTTATGTGTGGATCGATATTTCTGTGTGTGTGTGTGTGTGTGTGTGTGTAAATTAAATGCGAAAACATTGCGTGAGCCTTTGAACTGTGAAATTTTGAAGTAAGATATTTTAGGAATTGATACTGGTGGTAACCGCTCACTGCGATGCCTTAGTGGATCCAAAAATGTACAATATAGAGGTGCAGTTTCTAACAACTGAAATTGGAACCAAGTAAATATATTGTAGATTTTGATCTCAAATCTCATCTGCGTCTTTGTGAAAAACATAATCTACAGAAACAAATTTGTGAATGAAGTAGCTTTATTTTCATAATACAGGTAGTTTTATCTTTTTTATATCCTAAAAATATATACTAGAAAGTGTTTGTAAGATTAGTATTTTATTACATCCATTTATGTCTCGAATTCAAATACTAACAATGCGTTTTTTATCTTTCAATTGATGTGTATTTCGAGAATTAATTACAGGCCAAGATTTCCACAGTAATTAGCACTGTAGACTTCTATCGCAACACTAGAATTTTCACTGTTGAGTCCAAGTTACAAATTAACAATTTCAAATTCTGGCACAATACCAACAAGTTTGGGTTGGGGGTAAGTCTATTACATCACACCACCCTCTGCTTAACTGGTATATATTTTATCGACCCCGAAAGGATGAAAGGCAAAGATGACCTTGGCAGAGTATGCACTCAGAACTTATACAGGGATGAAATGCCACTAAGCATTTTGTCCGGCGCACTAACGGTTCTTTTCTACTTTAGGCACAAGGCCCGAACTTTCGGGGGTAGGGAGCCAGTCGATTAGATCGACCCCAGTACGCAATTGGTACTGAATTTATCGATTCCGAAAGAATGTAAGGCAAAGTCGGCGGAATTTGAACTCAGAACGTAGCGGCAGACGAAATACCGCTAAGCATTTCGCCCGGTGTGATAACGTTTCTGCCAATTCGCCGCTTTGGCGCACTAACAATACTCCCAGCTTGCTAGAACAATAAGCATGTGTATGAATAGCGTTATGTGTATTAAGCTGATAGGAATGCATAGTGGGTCGACCATGAATGGTGAAAATATTTTGAAGTATTTTGAAAAATCACTTGTAACAAATAAGATTGCCTTTTTATATAGAATATGAAATGTACACTCATCTACATTTATATGGATGATTTGTATATATAGATATAACAAAAGAAACTTGTTTTGTCTGTTGAAATCTAATTATACTATACTGAAAGAGTTCATATTCTTGACAGAAGTTTAAAAGTAAAAGGAAAATGAATATCTTTTCCTATATGGATTGTCATAAATAAAATATTGTCACAGAGAAAAGCTATATTCTGCTGTAATCGTTAATACGTTAAAATAGTCACCACATATGTTGGAACACTTATAAGCTTACAATTTATGATAGCTTCAGAATATTGTATTCGGATATTACTAAAAAAATCTAATATAGGAACTTTGTAGAATATAATACCAAATTTGAATAAAAATGAATATTTGGACGTTATTTTCCGTACTTTACAATAAATAAGTTTGCCATATTGCATTTGAAATTCGATACTTGTCACTCTGATAGCGTATAAGTAGCATTTGTTTCTATTTTAGCACGAATATATATTCTTATATGAATGTGCGCTTAAAGGGAATTAAATGGTGTTTATATATGGATGTCAGTACCTGAATACATATGTATGTGGGTGATCCCGCCTTCCCCATCTAAAATAGGGACACAGTACGGCAATAGTCTGCGTTTTAAGGGCCCGCAAATGTTCAACATCCTGCCAGGCAACCTTAGAGATTTACATGATGTTTATGTGGAAGTTTTCAAAGAACGTCTGGACAGGTTTCTGTCAGATATCAGTTGAAGCAACATCGTGGCAGGAGAAACAAAGAAGAGTAGATCTGTCCAAATTGATACTTCATCAAAAACAATACTGGAAACTCTACCGAGCAAATACAGGTGGTGTATCAGAATCGCTTCAAACCTGACTTGAAAGCAGTAAAAGATAAAAGAAAACATGTAATGTGTGTGTGTGTGTGCGCGCTTCCGGTTTCGTTTCGGAAAGATGTGCTATTTCGTTCTCCTGATATAACCGAGAGGGCTTCCCTAAATCGACAAAAAAGTATGCTAAAACTGACAAAAGCGTAGTACTCGTTATTTCATAACTGTCTACTATAATATATCAGTTAATAACAAAAAAAAAAGTATGCAAATTATGGGGGTCTACTTAACAGGTGTTCTAAACGAATACGCACGCTCGGTAAGTACTGTAACGGATTACTAGGGCCCCAAGATTGTAGCCGAGACGGTAGTTATGGAGCCATTGTAGTTTACTGATATATCGGATATATAATTGTTAAAGAGGACAACAAACGTTAAGGCGAAGCAAACATCTCAAGTCATGTATATTATTGGAAAAATTCGACACAAAAATGTTTCCAATAATAATAACGTATATGACTTGAGATATTTGCCTTGCCTTAAATGTTGTTATCCTCTTTAAAAATTATTTATATATATATATATATATATATATATATATATATATATATATATATATATTTATAGATATGAACAATTCCTCCCTTCATGTTAACACTATGGTTATTATTATTATTGTTGTTATTATTTTTTTTATTATTACTAGCTTTGCACAGTGAATTCATTTTCAACAAAACATTGGCGGTGTTTGTTTTTTTGTAAAGAACAAGTCTCAGCCTTATTTTCTCTGATATCTTTCTCTGGCATCGCTATCACATCGTTCTGAAGAACTCTTTTTGTCTTCAATTTCAAACTGATGTCCATTCCTTTTTGGTTGATCAATATAACTCAGCAAAACAGGTAAAAACATTAGACCCTGGGATGCTCCAAAAAATGCAATGCCAAGTTGCATTCCAAAATAAAGGAGTCTAAAATCTGGGACATTGAAAATGCTAGAACAATAATTCCCAAAAGTTTGATAAGTGTTATTCCACTCATTACTGAACTTTCTGTATCAGCCACAGCATATTAGGCCCTTGTGACTTTGTCTCCTTCCTTAGCTTCAGCAAATCCTCCAGCAATATAGGAACATAATTCAACTGATATTCCAACAGATATGACAAGATTAAAAAGTGAAAGGGCATTGAGCTGTATATCCCAAAGGGAAATCATTCCTAACATATCAGTCAATATCATAAGAATGGTAAAAACTAAACGGATTGAAGTATGGAAATGAAATCCCCTGAGAATGACTGTTTATATATATATATATATATATATATATATATATATATATATATATATATATATATATATATATATATATATATATATATATATATATATATATATATATATATATATATATATATATATGCATATATATTTATATATGTATATATAAATGCATATATACGCATATATATGTACAAATGCATATATATATGTATATATATATATATATATATATATATATATATATATATATATATATATATATATATATATATATATATATATTTTTTTTTTCTTTTATGTGTTTCAGCCAAGTGGCTGCGGTCATGCTGGTGCACCACCGTGATTTTCACGTTCCTTGCATGGCACTTCTCCCCCATCTGACATGGTCCAATCAAGAGTTTTGATGGCACATCTGGTGTATAAGAGAATTTGACACAGCTGCCCTAAACTGCGTCTCATTACGAGCCATTGGTTCGTCTGGTACCGTGGAGAGGAAAGTGTCAAGTTTTGTCTTGAAGACGTCCGTATACATGTCTTGCATGTCTCTCAAATGTTTTGGCAGGGCATTGAAGAGCTGAGGTCCTCTGAAACCGAGGCTGCTGCAGTATCTCGTTCTTATGTGAGATGCAGTGGACGGTACCTTTGGCACCATGCAGTGGCGACCCGTGCGGGCATTCCTGTAGTACTTGATACCAACGTTTGGCACCTGTCCTTCCAGTATTTTCCATATGTATATTATTACATATCTCTCCCGCCTGCGCTCCAGAGAGTAGAGACCTAGTGCCTTCAGTCGGTCCCTGTAGTTCATCTGTTGGACTGTGGCGATCTTTTTTGTATAGTTCCGCTGAATTGCCTCGAGTTCTGCTGTCCGCTTAACACTGTGTGGCGACCACAACTGAGAGCAATAGTCTAGGCGGCTAAGAACAAATGTCTTCCATAGAATCAACATGACTTTTTGATCCCTTGTACGGAAAGTCCTCAGTATCCACCCTGCCAGTTGTCTGCACTTTGCTGTCAACTTGACAATGTG
Organism: Octopus bimaculoides; assembly: GCF_046866305.1. Classification (NCBI taxonomy): domain Eukaryota; kingdom Metazoa; phylum Mollusca; class Cephalopoda; order Octopoda; family Octopodidae; genus Octopus; species Octopus bimaculoides. The sequence continues at coordinate 14,338,674 of NC_142928.1, forward strand.
CATGTGAAATGATGCATCACTACTGTCTGTGGTTCTGGGATTGCAGTACCTCCAGGCCCTGTGTATGCCAGTTGGGAGGTACTTGTTGTCTTGTAGCGCAGTACTTGAATTTTTTTTGCATTGAACTGCATATTATTTTGCTCTGCCCACTCATATATTGCATTTAGGTCACTCTGCAGGCTTACAATATCATCAGGATTCTTTATTGCATGAGATATCTTTGTGTCATCAGCATAGCTAATGACAGTGGCTCTCCGAGTGACCGTGGGCATGTCCAGAAGGGCCACTATGAACAGTAGTGGCCCCAGAACAGTTCCCTGTGGAACACCGCTCAATATTCGTGTTTCCCTAGATAGTTCTCCATTGGCTGCAACTGTCTGACTTCTACCATTCAGGAAGTCATGCAGCCACTCTCCTAATTTACCAGCTATGCCAAGATTTCGCAGCTTGTGACATATCAAGCCATGATCAACTTTGTCAAAGGCTTTTGCAAAGTCGAGATATATCACATCAACATTTGAATGGTCAAGTAGCTGCTTCAGGACCCAGTCATAATGCTGCAAGAGCTGCGTGAGGCAGCTTCTATCTGGACGGAAACCATGCTGGGTCTCATTCAGCAAGTCATTTTCTTCTAGGAACGCAATCAATCTCCTTCTGACAATTCGTTCCATGACTTTGCTAATATGTGAAGTCAGAGAGATGGGCCTGTAGTTTCCAGCCTCTGCTCTGCTTCCACCTTTATGGATAGGACATATGGTGCCTTCCTTCAGCTTTTTGGGAAGTTTACCATTTGCAAGGAAACTCTGGAAGAGTATCCGGAGTGGTCCTGCTAATTCTTGTTTACACGACTTTAAGAGGACAGCTGGGAAACCATCGGGGCCAGTTGCCGAATTTGAGCTCATTTCATTTATGGCAGCTATCACATCTTCCTCTTCAATGTCGATGTAGGTAATGGATGCAGTCCCCTTCTGCTGAGTGCTATTGTCAAAGAAATCAGCTGGGTTCTTTATCTGCATGTGACTCAGAGGAGAGGTGAAGACACTCTTGAATTGTGTACTGAGCACTTCACTTATCCATGTGGGATCTGCCATTAGGCAGGAACAGGGGTCCTATCTTATACTGCACCGTAGCAGTCTCCTTTGCAAATCTATAGAAAGCCTTGGGGTTTGTTTTTATGATTTCTACTGCTCTCTTTTCCTTCTCTGCTCTCTCCTCTTCATGAGAGAGTTTAATTTTGTTTTCTATTTCTAACAGTGTTAGTTTTAATTTAGCCCTTTTCCTATCCTCCAGTTCTCTATTTAACTGGTTTGAGACCTTTGTTATGCGTCTCATAAGGATTTTCCTGTCTCTAGGAATTCTATTGGCATGTTTGCTGGTCTTTCTATATGGCACGTATTTGGTGCATATGTCTTGTATGGTTGACATAAAATGATTTAGTTTGAGGTCATAGTCTTGTATAGAAAGGCTGTCATGCCAGTTTTGATTTCGAATCTCTCTGCGAATTGACTTCCAGTCCGCCCCGTGGAAATTCAGGTTGGATATTGCTTGAGTCCTCCTGGTGGGGTGGGTGTCAGTGGGGTGGGTGTCAGTGGGTTGTCTAGGACCATACATAGTTAATTCTATAATGTTATGATCTGAGAGAGATGTGGGCGTTATTTTCACATTATGGATTAGGCTCACATTGTTTGTGAAGCAGAGATCCAAAATATTGCTTCCCCTGGTTGGTTGGAGTATCACTTGTTCCATGAACAGCATGTTGGATAGTTCTAGCAATGATTTTGCCTGGCTTTGTTCATGCAGTGACATCCCAGAGAGGATGTGACCTTCAGGCCATTTAACATTTGGGAGGTTAAAGTCGCCTAGGAAAAGTATATTGATGTGTTGGTCCAGATTTGTCAGGACCTCTTCTATGCGTCTGAGGCTGTCCTCAAATTTACCTTCCTGCTTTGCGGTATTTGGTGGACGGTATGTTAAGCATACATCTACATCAATTTGTTTTATGTATACTATTAAAGTATCACATACAGAGTTTGAGTGTGATAGTAGTAGTAGGGGTGTGACATCTTCTCGGATGTACATTGCAACTCCCCCATGACTTCTATCCCTTCTGTCTGTTCGGAGTACGGCATACTCTGGTATATTTATCTCCGCATCTGCTATATTAGGTGTTAGATGCGTTTCGGTAAGCACCATGCATATTGCTTGATTGCATGTTGCTAGGTCTTTCAGGTATAGGAACTTGTCTTTGCCGCCTGTTCGTAATAGGCCCCGGATATTCAGTAGGAATATGGGTGTGATATCTGTGCAGGGGTTCCTGGTGTTAGCGGTGGCCATCCCTGATCCATCATCTGTGGTAGTCTTGGACAATGGTTCGTGTGGCGTTGACTCTGTACCCTCTGCATCCACGTTAACTGTTGTACCATTTTCTGGGCCACGCTTAAAAAAGCTTGCTGCTCAGCTACTGCAGTTCGTACAGCCTCTGCATATAGTCTTCTTTGGGAGCAGAAGGAATATACGGACTTCTCTCTTTGTTAGTCCTGTTGGTATTCGGTGGATTTTGTGTACGTAGATTTAAGCTTTCTGGTTTCCCTTTTCTGCGCTCCCGCTTATTTTGTTGTAAGTGGTTATCTACCTTGTTTAGCTGGTGGTGTTTGGGATGGGCAAATTTGCAGTTTCGTCCCTTAACTCTGTGCCAGCAGGTACCATTTAGGTAGAATTTACAGATCTGTTTCTTTTTCTTTTTCTCTGTGTGACGTGTTTGGGCTTGAAGCCTGTTTGTGTTTACCGTCTTCTTGTCTGTTCTCCTGTCTTTGTCGTTTGTGGTGCAGCGTTGACTGTATTCACCATGGTCATTGCATCCCTCATCAGTGGCTACAGCACTGGTGGCATCTGCCTTGTCTTGGTGATCCGTTATATATGCATATATATTTATATATGTATATATAAATGCATATATACGCATATATATGTATAAATGCATATATATATGCATATATATATATATATATATATATATATATATATATATATATATATATATATATATATACATATATATATATATATATATATATATATATATATATATATATATATATATATATATATATATATATATATATATATATGTATATATAAATGCATATATACGCATATATATGTCTAAATGCATATATATATGCATATATATACATACATATATATATATATATATATATATATATATATATATTATATATATATATTATATATACATATATATATATACATTATATGTATATATGCATATACGTATATATATAAACATATATATACATATACATATAATATATACATATATATAATATATCCACATACATATATATATATTATACACACACACACACACACACACACACACATATATATATATATATATATATATATACAACATATATTTACACTCACTCACACACACACACACACACACACACACACACACACACTTATACTTATTGGGAATTTTACCAGCATTTGTTTTTGGTGAAGTACCGAGTTGTATGGAGCTGCTCTTCTCTGCGTGTCCTGCCGCGATGTGGGTTTATCCAGTATCTCATAGAAATCCGTGCAGATATTCCTTGGAAACCTCCTCATCAACACCACGTTTATCTCTAAGTTTGCTTGGAAGGATGTAGAATAATTTCGGGCCTTTGAAATGCGGACTATTGTATTACTGTGTCCTTATTTTAGACGGGGAAGACACGATCTGTATTATGATGCAGTGCCGTCCACTTCAAGGGTTGGGATATCTGTCAATTCCAAAATTGGGAGCTAAATCCTCCAAGATCTCTCCGCATATCTCTCTCCTTTTGTCTCCAGTGAATAGAGACTCACAAAACAAAAAAGACGAAGACAGATGGTGTAGACAACAAACAGATGTATTAGTTTTAACGCTCGGGAAGTGAAAAAGTCTTTAACGTTTCGAGCCTACGCTCTTCAACAGTTCAACAGAAAGGAACACAGAAAGAAAAAAAGGAAATAAAAATAAAGGATGTGTAGGGACTAGCAATCTATCATTACGAATGCCGGACAGAGGGGTCTCACAGGAGAGCTAGGATATGGGGGAGATAATAAAGTAGTGGTGATCCCGAATATATATATATATATATATATATATATACATATATATATATATATATATATATATATATATATATATATATATATATATATATATATATATATATATATATATATATATATATATATATATATATATATATATATATATATATATATATATATATATATATATATATATATATATATATATATATATATATATATATATATATATATATATATATATATATATATATATATATATATATATATATATATATATATATATATATATATATATATATATATATATATATATATATATATATATATATATATATATATATATATATATATATATATATATATATATATATATATATATATATATATATATATATATATATAGATACTAGTTAGGTCGAATTAACTTGCAAAGAGCACCTTTAGTTAATAAATATCATCGGTACGGGAGGACATCCAGTGAAATATTCAGATTATGTGAACTGGAAATATAACCGTTGTGAGTATTTTTGTAACATATCCAAAAGTCTACGTTATATTAGTCGTACGGTATTTGATATAATCCAGAATGTCCGACGGCCCGGGATTCCAGTTAGGTGTATTATGAACAAAGAAATAACAAACAGTGGATAAGTGTCATTCCATTTTAGCTGTTTCTAACGAATTTTTTTCATAGACTAATGAGTACGTTACATCGTAGACTGAGGCGTAGGGCTGATAGAAAATCATTAGCCTCAAATATTTGGCATCTCAGAGACAATATTGCTACATTTAATATAAAATGAGATATAATTAGGATGGGGAAAATCATACTCCAACAGCAGATATGGGTGCAGACAATGCTAGGTGGAGATTTATGTGATATTAAAGTATAAGAATAGGGAAAATTTAATTAGTAATAAATTGGACCTTCGTCTTTCATGTATTCATAATGTAACCCGCACCTCTAAATATTTTAAAGGTATTATCTAATCTGTCAATTTAGTTTTTAGCCAACGCTTTACCCTTGGCATGGTCATGTAACGAGATATTTCTTATTCTTCTAGTTTTTATCTTTAATCATTTTATATACCTGAAAACTATTATAGGTGTTGTATGAGATGCTGTCAGGACACACCATCTAAATCTATTAATCTGGGATTGAACATTTGTATTATTCAATCGATAATATAATATAATCATATATTATATAGTATTATATACTATAATATGATCATATATTAGAGTGGCGAATGCATTTTAATTACCTATTAATCTTCACTACACTTGTAAAACAAACTAGAAATGTAACTAATGGATAGCTGCATACCCAATAACTTACAGACGATATTGATCTGGTATATCCCGTTCTCTATGTGTTGTATATTAGATAATTTTGGTTTTACCATCGGAACTCTATAATTCGAAAAACAGGTAGCATGCTACCTATTTTCCCATTGACCCTTATTTTATAATACTTCCTTTTAGGTATACATATCTTTTTTTCTATAAGTATGTCTGTTAATAACCTATGATGGATTTCCATTTGCATCTTACCTTACTCAGAAAAATCATCGTAGAAGATACTACGACTCTACGATTATTAGTTTTAATTACCAACATTCTCATAAACCCCTTTATTCAGCTTTATATCAATTCTGAGTTAATTGTATTCGCCCGCTGAAATTAATTTCGTTTTGTTTATGGCACAACTACCTCAAAGCATCCTGACAATTGCTCTATGATCCATATTATTGCTGCTGGTTATTATGAATTATTATTGCTTCTATAGCGACATTTTCATAATTTATACAATCTCAATTATACTATTCAGGTAATAATATCTCTCACTCTCATTTTTGTCATTACCTTCTCCCGTTATAACCCCAAATTCGTACTTAAGTTCTTTCTCCTTCTGTTTGATTTTAAATAAATTTATGTAACACTCGTATTGAATACTTAATTGCTTGACGTATTCTCTATCTTAGCTTCAGCTCCTGTTCCTGTATCCCCATCTCAAATCCTAGTATAATAAAACTGGCATAAAATAAAATGAATAGCAAAGAGATACATATATAATTAAACCAAACGTTGCCTTACACGTTATGATAAACAAATAGATTGCCTGGCTCTTTTCTCTCTCCCAGCCCTAACATGCTCAATAATTGCCCTTGAAGCTATAAACCTTTTGTACCCACTACCCACTAAATAATCACTTAATGTTATCCTGGCTTTGTTTTTCTCTCTCAACCAAAGCCAATCTTGACTGGAATCAGGTTTAGTTCGCCCAATGTGTTCGTGTGCTGTTCATATGTTGTTTGAATTGTTATACATCATCTGAAGAAAGCTGGGTTTTTTAATTGTGTTGAAATGTATTCATTAATTTATATGTATATACATATGTACTTGATGTTTAGATATCAGGTGGCTGTAAATTTCTCAATTATCACCAAATATTTTAACGTTCAAGTCAATATGTGCTGTTGATTGATATTCAACGATATTCAAGATTACAACTGGCGCTAATATGATGCCATACAGACCGAAACGTTTGATCATTTTTTTAAAGACAATATCAACAATCATGTGAATTTTAATAATTAGTATATATAAATAAGACCCATATTCCAACATTCATTCGTAAAGTGTGTGTGCGTTAATCTGAACAAAAAAATATATGTTTTCTCTTTTGAATGTTAACATAATCATTAACACAGGAATGTGCGGATGTAGAAAAATATAGGAATATCCGTATTTACATATGAGTATTTAACCCTTTTCTCTCTGTTATGTGTCTGAGTGTGTGCATGCGTGCACGCATCCACGCACAAACAAACATACATACAGACTTGTTCACCATCATATAATTATATCCGAAGCTTCTAAAGATGTATCTGGTGATTTTCTTCTGAGGGATGTGCTACTGGTTTACTTTGTATTTTCACATAGAATAATAGATTTCAAAATATAATTTGTGTAATTGCATAATAATTTGAGCATTTCTATATACTTGAGTGCATAATTGATCTATACCATGCTCCTATAGAACAGACTTTTTTTTTACAGTATCAGAACTGTAAATAAAATAGTAAGATGCCGCATGTTTGTAAAGCACGGAATAGAGAATAGTTACGGAACTCTATCTCACTATGTGTTCGATAAGATATATGTGTATTAGATATATGTTTACAGATGTGTGCCAGAACATATACATATAAGGTATTCAAAGACCGACGGCGGCTAAACCCGAGTGCTCATAAAGAAGAAACATTAATTCCATGACATTCTTTCATGAGTAATATGTATTCTACATATAAAATCGTAGATTTACATCACATTTTTATTCTAAGCAAAGTTCGGAAAGTGTCAATTTATAAGTCGAATGCTTCAGAACACTAAATTATTAGAGCTAATGTATTTTGATCAAAAAACTTTGTTGCATTTCCACCTTGATCGAAAGATACAAAGGTCCCACTTGCACCAGATAATTTAGTGATATCCATATGAATCGGTGTACTAAAAAAATTGTTGTATTTACTATTTTATATAGTTAAAATTCAATAACATTTTTCTTACGCCAGAGAGAAAACATGTTATTCTGTCTATGTAATCGTAATGTTCTTTAAATATGCACATATTTACATGAACGAAAATCAGTACAATGTATGAGAAAGAAGTGAAACACACAATATATAAGAGATATTTTGTTCGTGTATGAGTATTATGCAGAAAACGGTAGACAAATATACTGTAAAACATATGTCAAACGAAGGGAAACGTAGACATAAGCAAAACAAAGAACTTATTTTACTTCTTGAAATAAATTGACAATAACAAAAGCTTATCATTTCCCGCTAATCTCCAAAAAGTTTACCGTCAACAGAGTCACTCAATGATGCTAGATGCAAATAGGTTCGCGGAGTCAATTATATGCTTGCAGCAACATTGAAATTTCCTAGTATATTGGCAGATTATTTTACATTTCGTCCTGTAAAATATTAGGAATTCTATACATGTCAGAACTGCTTTCGACTGCGTCTAATCTTAGATTTACATCACATTTTTATTCTAAGCAAATTTCGGAAAGTGTCAATAATGGCTGGCTAGATAAGAAAATTGATGTTTTTCTATTACTATTACTCAGTAGAAAAGAAGAAACAAAACAAAAAGAGGAAAAAAATTGCGATTGGTATTCTTAAAAATTCCTTTTGATAACATTGAATATTCAGGAGGAGAACAGAAATAAAGCATTCGATATAGACACAACGGGGAAATTTCCAAATAAATTTCCGCCAAAGATACATTTTCTTTCGTTAACAGTGATTTTCTATTCGCGTATTTTCTGGCCAAATTTGAAAATATGGCAAGCTGAAACAGTTTTTCAGAGAAAAATTACCAAATTTATTCCTATTTCCATGAAACTATGCGGAGTATATATTTATATATTACAAATAACGTATGGTGTTAGAGAAAAAGTAAAACCTATATTGTAACAAAAATGTAGCAAATATACTTGTTTTCAGTCTGTTGCATCAAATGATATATTTGCCATTAGCCGTAGAATATAGAGATTATAGATTTCTAGGGATTTTCAATAGGTATATATGTCTGCCTGTGTACACCTACGCACACACACACACACACACACACATACACACACACACACACACACGAAGGTAAAGGCACAATGTCTCAAATAGTACTCGACGCCAAGTGATGAGGGATACTATGTTTATGACAGCTGGATTCTTACATCTAGTTATTCGAATCTCCCGATCGTCAGCGGAACATTAAAATTCCACCAAGACATGTTGTCGGTTGTCATAATTAACTCTCATCCCCTGACATAGAGAACTACTTTGAACTTTTCGTCGGTACCTATGTACACTATATGCATTAACTAAACCTGGAAAGCTAGGTGAGGAAAAATGTGATAGAGACTTCGTAGTTACGGCCTGCTGACCTTTGTCTGCCTTTCGAAAAGAAGCAAACGGAAACTTTGAAGTCAATGTCAACCGTTTCCTTGTAAGATTATAAACTCTCCGAAGAGCATTGAATAATCTTCCTGCTTAATCTGAAATTCCTTTGCTATATAAATTCGCGCACCCGTAGTACCTAGCTGCATATATATAACTGTGAATATATGTATACATCGATATATACGCATTACTATATACATAAGTAGATATAATATATACCGCGGCGAACTGGTGTAACGGTTACCGCACCGGATCTGAGTTCAAATGCTGCCGGCATCGTCTTTGCCTTTCAAACTTTCAAGCCCCCCCCCCCCAAAAAAGTATGATTTGTACACGGGGATCGATGTAATCGCTTTAGTCTCTACACGACGTTGTCGGCATTGTGTCAATATTTGAAATCAATCTATATAAAAATGCATGGAATCATCTTTTAAATCATGGTTTCAACCCTCTTTTAAACACGCGCACACACACATATATATAATTGTTAAAGAGGATAATAAACGTTAAGGCAAGAGAAACATCTCAAGTCATATACATTATTATTACTGGAAAAAGATTTCAAAGTCTTACAGCTGTTTCTGGGATATCCCAGAGTATGGGATATTCCGTCATCGGAGACAAATAGGCAAAATGAGAAAGGTATTGATTAGTGAAATGAAGATATAGAGAACAGGAATAAAGGAATAAAAAGATGAAGAAAGACAAGAAAATAGAATAGGGACTTATGGACTTATCTCTACAAGATTGGAAAGCTGAACTGTGAACTTTTATGCTTTTTTCTTCTCTTTCTTCATCTTCTTATTCCTTTACTCATGTTCTCTTTGTCTTCATTTCATTAATCTATTCTCTTCTCATTTCCCTATTTTGTCTCCAATGACGGAATATCCCAGAAACAGCCGTAAGACTTTGAAATTTTTTTTCAATAATAATAATGTGTTTGACTTGAGATGTTTGCCTTGCCTTAACGTTTATTGTCCTCTTTAACAAATATATATCCGCTATATCAGAAATCTGCAATGGCACCATAACTACCATCTCGGCTATAACCTTGGAGCGCTTGTAATCCGTTACACCACTTACCTAGCTTACCTAATTGCTTAGATCACCTGTGAATTAAACACCCATATTTTGTGTGTGTGTGTCTCTCTCTCTCTCTCTCTCTCTCTCTCTCTATATATATATATATATATATATATATATATATATATATATACATACATACACACAGGTATAAGGAGAGGCATTTAAACTGAAAGTTCTGTACGCCACAGAAGAATAGGGTCAAGTTCTGTGGTGGAGAATGAAAATTTTGGCAATAGGTTTATTAGATAAGCATTGAGCTGAAATAACGGACATGAAACTCGAACAGCTGAAAATGAGACGTAGACGTGCAACTGTACCTGTATACATGAAATTGACTAGTGATGTCTAATAGTGGAAACAAATTGAGACGAGAGGAATGTGCTAAAATCGATGTACGTACACATCCACACCTATCTGTATATATGCATATGTTTATGCGTGTGTGTCTATATACATATATATATATAGAGAGAGATTTATTATAGTATAAAATACTATAAATGAATTCACCTTAACAGGTCTGTTTTATATGCTGGCCACTGATAAAATTTATAACAATTTTATCCTTTACATATATATTCACCTATACACACGCACGCAAACACACATGTATATTCACCCAATACAAATACTTGTAACTCAAACAGAAAAAAGACAACAACACTAGAGTACAGACAATTGAATGACTTCACTGTTACAAAAACAGAATGCATAGCCCATGACCTGACACAAGTTTCTAAAACTCTCAAAGTCAAGCGACAGTTACAACATAATGAATTTGATAGACAGGAAATGTGCGCAACAAACCGAAGAAAAAAATCAACCCTTCTTTTGCCTTTAAAAAAATGAATGGCAAAATACACAGGAAATATATCGAAGCAACGAAGCAAGATATTCAAAATATTATGCGATTGAATTCGATAAAAACAAATTTTAGAAATATATATACTTCTACTATGAACAAATTATATATATATATATATATATATATATATATATATATATATATATATATATATATATATATATATATATATATATATATATATATATATATATATATATAAGAGAGAGAGAGAGAGAGAGAGAGAGAGAGAGAGACATTTGAAATCAAATGAAAAGAGAAAACTCGAAATGAATAATACTAGGAACACAAGTAAACACTATAAACCAACCAATGAAATAAGTAGCCATAGCTGACACAATCGTAAAAACAATTTAACCAAAGTACAACAGACACATGTTGAAGCAAAGGAAACATCAACAAAAATGAAGCCATCACCGAAACACACAAAGGAACAGCTAGTAGCTATTGGTTCTCACTTGATCATGGTTGTTAGATTAAAACTGCAAGATTCATTCAGTTGGAATGAATCATATGCTCTAATATTTCTAATCCTTCCATTGAGTGCTCCGTTTCTAATACGTCGAGGGTCAGTAATCCTTCGTCTCTTATCCACAGACCTAACAGTAATTCCTTCTTTTCCATTAATAAAAGGCAAAGACTATTAGGATTTCTGAATCACGAGCCTGCGTATGGAATTCTGGCTCTTTGGGGATTGCTGTAGACATGTGAAATTTTACGCGGCCACTTTATGCAGTAATATATAGAGGAGAATTTTGTCTGAACCAAAACCTGATATTCAGCCTCTCAATCAGTACGCCTGATGTGCAGAAAGCATTTCGGGTTGTAACGTTCGAAGGATGTGAGGCGCTGGTGTTGTTTAGAGTAGGAGCTTCGAGAGAGAGAGAGAGAGAGAGAGAGAGAGAGAGAGAGAGAGAGAGAGAGAGAGATTCTTCATGATTGTGGAGCTAACGTATGTGAACACGTGGACTACATCTAGCTTGTAGTTTTTGAGAAGAAAATGCAGTGGTGTGTTCAAAATCTTTCTCAAATAGGTTGCTATACCGGTGACCATACTGAAATAATGATAGGTGTGAGAGAAACTGTTCACGAAGCATTATAGTTGCTCTTTTGTGAGTCGTGCCAGAGCTTTGTTGTTAATGATGCTTCCTAGGCAAACAGCCATACACTGCAGAATTTTTGGTGGTTGTTCAGTCCGATATTTCAGCTATCAAGATGTTTGCCAGTTTCTTTGTTGTTCTACTCCGTAAACGTTTACAGAGGTGCTGTTTTAATTTTGTTTGGTTCTCAGAACTCCTTGCAGACATCAAGAATGGCGTCATTTTCAGAGAATGTCAAAATGGTTTCACATAGTTGACGTCAGGACTCATTTGCAGTGTCTGCAGTTTTGTGGTTTATCTTTCATGTCTTAGTTATGGGCTATTCTTCTTGCTATGTCCTTAGTCCGTTCAGAATTTTCGGAGTAGCGTGGCATTTGTATTCTATTAGTGTACAGTGTGTAAACACAAACACACACACACAAACAAATATACATACAAGCATGCATGTATTGATATTTACATAGAGAAATTCTAAAACAAACACACACCCACCCACACACACACACACACACACACACACACACACAGAGGCACGCTCAGAACCAAACATGACGTGATCAACAGTATCAACTAAAATCGAAGGATAGTTAAAATATGAACAGTACTGACCTTACAATTTGCATAAACTACATCTTACACATCATCAACTATTTCTAATAGAAAATACCAGCAGATGATTACAGTCTCCTCTCAGCAGATAAAATATTATGAGATTTGAGGAAACGCTGATATCTGTTAAAATCAGTGACTCATTTGACAAGTCCCCTCTATTATAATTACTTTAAGTCATTCTCAGAATATTCTTTTCAAAGCATTCGTGAAAGTGTCATCTTCTGTACAATTAGTAAAATATGTGGTCAGCATTTGTCAATCCTTCTGTGATGTTTATTTAAAAAGAAAAATAGAACTACTACACTTGATATGCCACACATTATGGCCCAACAAAAATGTAGCTCATTGCATATTACTATGCTACAACACAAGCATCGTGCATGAAATTATCGCTATACGTAAAAAAAAAAACGCGAGGTTAATCAATAGAGAAAAAGACTTGTAACCCTCAAACAACTTACGGAGAAATTACTACAAGAGATCAATAAAAGCCCTATATACATATATATATATATGTGAGACTTATTCGGTAGCCATGATGAAACTCCGAGTTACAGAAGCCGGGCGGAAACCCACGCCGCCATCTCTTCAGTTATCTGGCCATTGAAAATTCCTATCTGAAGAGATGGCGGCGTGGGTTTCCGCCCCGGAATCCGAAACTCGGAGTTGTATCATGGCTACCGAATAAGTGTCACATATTTTTACAGATAAATTCCTCTATTTACATAATATCGGGGTCTCTTTCTTTCTTTGGTTGTCCTTTCTATCACTAGATGCGATAAATTACAAGACTTAATACATATGTAAAGTATTCTTTGGTACATTACAACTGAAAGACTCCGATTTCCAGTACTCAGCGTTACTCATTTTTGATCATCACCTGTAATACATCCCCACACCTACACGGGCGGGCGCGCTTTCTACGCTATATAGGAAAGAAGTTGTTTTATTCATACATCATTCAACAGAATTATAGATAACTGAACTAAATGCAGCAATGTTCATTATTAATGTTAATACAAAACAGAATAAGTGTAGTAATCGAAAGTTGAACGCTTGATTTAAAGAAAAAACTTTAAGGACCCATTTATCCATTTTATTATGAAAACGTAACAGTGTTAGAAAAGATCAACTGTGATTTTGCGTATTTTCCATTGGATGACATGAATATAGTCGATATCAAATCTAAAGTTGGTTGAGAGAAGAAATGAGTTTCAAAATCTCCTTTGAATAAATTATTAAGCCACCAAATGAATTAAATCTTTGGAAGATCCTCCAGCTTATGTTTCGAAATTGGTAACAGTTTTTATATTAGATTTATGGAAATAAATACATTTATGGCTAGTATCTAAAACACCCTCTATGTTTACATTTCTTCATAATGACACATGGTTTACAAACATACATCCATGCATATATATTTGTATGTCGCACTTAACGATCGTTTTAACGATTATGCACGTACATTCTAGTTTGTTCTAGCTAGATTCATTGCAATGTTATGACGCGTTAGTTTTCAGCGGTCTATTATATATATATATATATATATATAGTAGAATAACAAAAAGAAAGTTCTTCGTACACTATTATATATTTGAAAATATGAGTTGAGATGGCTATTTGGGGTGCTAATTTTTATTTTAATAATAATGTTTAAAGCGAGTTACTCTGATGGGAGTTTCAAGCTTCACATAGCCGTTTTCAAACTGAAAATGTATGTTTTACTGCTTAACAAGCAAAACATTTTAAATAGCAAACATATATATGTATAGATACGAAAGCATGTGTTCTGGTTTCTTATACACACATGCTTAAGTCAAATTTGTTATAGACATCAATCTTAATGGTCATCTGTTTCTAAAAGATTCTGCTCTAACTCAAGTTCTTTTTATACATTCAATGGTTTAATTCCAATGCCTGTTCTACATACATAAATGTTTGGCATGATAATAAGAATATAACTATAAAATCATTTCAAATACTACACCATTTATCTCCTCTATATGTCGTTGTTTTCATTCGTATGTTTTAGCTTTTCTCTCTTTCTCTCTCTCTCTCTCTCTCTCTCTCTTGTGTGTGTGTGTGTATATGTATATATACACACACACACACACACACACACACACACACACACACATATATATATATATATATATATATATATATATATATATATGTCACGTAGCCAAATGGTTAACGTGTAGCATTCACGATCACGTGGGTTCCCTGACTGGGTGGCGCTTTATGTTCTTGAGAAAAAAACATTTCATTTCAAGTTGCTGCAGTCCACCTTTAGATTAGTGGGGAATATTGGCCAAATTAAAACATTGCTAATCGCATTGTGACCGGTGATGTGTAACAACATCTGACTCTCTGATCGTATATATAGTTGGCTTGCTACTGATATATATGATCAAGATGATCAACACTAATTTTTCCCAGAAATTGTGTTTTGATATATTTAGTGTATTCCCCCCCCCCTACCCCACCCAGACCTTTTTTTTCCGACATTAGCCTGCGATTTCAGAAATATTTTTGCTGCTTCTCTAGTAAATGAAACGATTAGTTATAGGCTTTCTCTTCACATGTTTCATGTTTTATCGATTATAGATTCCATCATTAATTAGTTAGAAAACCAAGGTAATAAACTAATTCTCACAACTTACATATGCAAGTATGGTGAAGGGTTACTGGATATGATGGACTTTGATCAGGACACATATTTGCTGTGAGATTAGTTCGTATGTGTCTGTGGGAGTCAATTTCCTTTGTATTAATTCCATCTAAAAGTAGTTAATGAGTCTTAGTGACTCTATGAAAAAAACATTTCGTTTCATCTAGACATGATGGTTGATTTACGATTCTCTTTTTTGTTGTTTTGGGGTTTATTTTTGTATTTTTATAGATAGTGTTGTGTTATTGAAGATAAAAATGCCCTTGAAAGTACAGAGGTGCATGCGTAAATATACTTACTCTTCTGAGACCTTCGTCCACCCGCAATTCATAGACATCCAGTTTGTAATCTCTTCGTCGTCCTTGTTCGTCGAAAGCCACTCTTCCAGACAAACCTCTGATGTCGACCTACAATACATTTGAAATTTCGATAATATTATGTGAGGCAAAAAATACATTTCAGTAAAAAATCTGTAACATTAGAAGAAATAGTACTTAACAGAATTAACATGTTCGGCAAAATGGTTAGGGCATTCGGCTCACAAACATAAGATCGAGAGTTCAATACCTGGTGCCGCATTGTGTCCTTGATCTAGACACTTTATTTCACGTTGCTCTAGTCCACTCAGCTGGAAAAATATGAGTAGTGGTTATATATCAAAGGGCAAGCCTTGTTATATTCTCTGTCACGCTAAATGTCCCTCAGCATTATATTAAGTGTATGTGTGTCTGGAGAGTGCCCAGCCACTTGCACGTTAACTTCATGAAGAGGCTTCTATGTTGATCGGATTCAATTCAATACTCATCGTCGTAAACGATGGTGTGCCAGTAATATTCACACATCTGAATACTCATAGATATAGTTTCGAGCAAGACAACAAAATGAAGGCGAGGAAACAGAAAGAAATAAAAAACGAAGGAAAAAAAACATAGGTAAAACAACAGGTTAAATGCATGATGTCTTTGATTCTTTTCTAATGATTAATATTTGAATGAGACAATATTTAAGTCTTTGTCTCTCTCTCTCTCTCTCTCTCTCTCTCTTTCTTTCTCTCTCTCTCTTTCTCTCTCTTTCTCTCTCTCTCTCTCTCTCTCTCTCTCTCTCTACTTCGTGGTTATTCCTTTCAACTCTGTTTCTTCCTCTCGAAGAGGGGAAAAGAGTGAAAGAAAAAGAGGGTAAGATAGAGAACAGCATGTCATTCAGAGATAGAGAAAGAACGTCAGATAAGATGTATAATATTGTACATAGACTCATATACATTATATATATGAGAATATGTAAGTAAGTATTTATGTATGTATGTATGTATGTATGTATGTATGTATGTATGTATGTACGCATGCATCTATGTGTAGTAGTAGGATGTGCCTAGGGTCAGACATTCTATTCTGCCATCACAGACAAGCTGGTAATTATAGATTTAGTTTCAAAGTTGATAGATTGCAATACATAACGGTTAGATTTTTTTAATATATTACGTAATACGGTTACATAACATTTTACTATAAGTAGCACTGTTTGTTTCTTAGAATTTTTTAGTGTTCTCATTAGGAACAAGCATAGTGGAATTTTTAAGATTGTAGTTGCGCTGTTGAAATGAAATAAAATTTCTTTCAAACTTACTTTCACCACCATATCGAAGAGGTGCGCTAAAATGATGGACAAAAAGGGCATCATAATTACTTTTTATAAAATTTAGAGGTGTATATTTTCCCCTGTTATGTGTTGTGGCCACCTCTAATGACGCAGTTATTTTTCCATCGATGTCTACGCACGCACACACACACACACACACACACACACACACACACACACAAACACACGCCCACACACACAGACATACATACATACATGCAAGCACGAGGGGGTGCGGAAGTTCTTGGCTTCGGGTACAAGAAAATACAGGAGGATCAGTCAATTATGATTTTATTCAACATATTTCCCTCACAAATACACACACGTATTGCAGCAGTCCTTCCTTGTAAAAGATCTCGAAAGTTTAGGTCTCCAGCCAGACGTTTCGCGGTACGGTTAAAGCCAGCAACTCTACAGCAGCACCTCGTATATATATATATATATATATATATATATATATATATATATATATATATATATATATATATATTCATTTATATATTTATTCATTTATTTATTCATTTATTTATATATACTTATTTATATATATTTATTTATATATTTATATTTAGTTATATATATTTATTTATATGTATTTATTAATATATGCTTATTTATATATATATATATACTGAGAGAGAGAGAGAGAGAGAGAGAGAGAGAGAGAGAGAGAGAGAGAGAGAGAGAGAGAGAGAGAGAGAGAGAGATGTAAATACCCCTATGAGTAAACTTTTGACCTACAGTTTGTAACCTACGTCAAACGTGGGTACACATAATCATCCTTGCAGCTTGGACAAAGTGACTTATTTCTATAAGTGACTAATTCTATAACTTGATTAACAGATCAACATGCTGTTATGAGTCAGTCCCCTTCCACTGGTGTATCGCATGCATTTTGTACACATCGTCTAAAAGGAGGATGCGTTTTCCGATGCTGAAAACAAAACCAATCGGATATTCACGTTCAGATCTGACAAAATGTATTACGATTGAACAGATACATTATGGTTTGGAGATTCACTGTTCTGTGCGCGACTCATGAAAAAGGTAATGATTCAGTAACATTTACGGCACTTTAACTTTTAATTTACGATGTGATAGTAAATTTTAGTGTTCAATTCAAAACTTGTTACAGACAAATTCATTTAGTTAATAAAATCGATAAAGTAAATAATCTTTAAGAGATGCACGAACCCCATCCACAGGCGTGCGTGTGAAAGTGGACAGCTGAGCAGGATGTTATGGTTTCTATGACAGGACCGGCTGGTGCAATTTATCCTTTTTCTTCGCAGTTTATTTCACGACGCTTCAGTCTTAGCAGTTACAGAAAACCTGCTCAGCGCAAGAGAAGACGTCTCACCCTTCAGATGTTATATCCAGGATACACTGCTGCATCAAATGTAGGAGTGTCGTGAGAGCATTTACATCTGCTCATGAACAATTAACCATCTCACGCAATTAGCGAAATCATAGTTCATAGTATCAAATCATACACGTTTGCAAAGGAAGTCTACAGTGTTTGTTTCTAGGCACGCATGCGCGCGCGCACACACACACACACACACTCACACACTCACACAGACACACAGACACACATACACACACACAGACACACACACATATATAATAAGTAAATGGGGTCATATCCTTGCCGTATCTTTACGAAACTTGACTACATATTCCAGTGCTCAGAATATATTTGTAGATGTCACAATTAATATGAGAGCCGAAACTGCTGGAGATACTGTCAAATATTATAAAATACTGTTTGCAGAGAAGTTGCAAAAGAGACAACTGGAAAAAAAAGAACTCTCTGGTATCCTTTATTCCCCATTACTTATGTTTCATTACTAATACGAGTTACATAACCACACATGTAGAAAGTCATGTAAAACATCTACTAGTAATTATTCAAACCGAGAATTATAATACGGGTTATTCAAAAGCCTTATTTGAATCCTCGGTCGGAAGAAAAGGGAAATGCTTCACATGTTTTCCTACATGTGAACCTATGTTACTCGTATTAGTAATGTGGATCAGATAATGCTGAAATGTGTTTTGATATATTGTAATGTCAGAGTTTATTTGACATAGCACAAACAAGTATACAATTCTACGTAAACTGGAATTCTACACATGCACACAAACACACACACACACGCGCGCGTGTGTATGTGTTTGTGTGTAGCGGTTGACGCTTTCACCACCACTGAGGACATTTTCCAATCCATAATTTAAAATCCGAACGTCAAAAACTGTGTTAATGTATTCTTACATCAATCTCCGTATATCGCTACTTTTTATGAGAATTTCTTTCCTCAAATCAATCTCTCCAAACTTTGTATTTTGATCACTGGTCGAATTAGACCCGAGAGACGGTGTCTGACGATACAATCGATCCATATACGTGTAATAAAAGTGATTCAACTACTAAAATTTTCATTTTTGTTTCGTAGTTGATTTTAAACGTAACACAATTCACATCTGTATACATTTAATACGCAACAGTACATATATGTATATACATATTTATATATACATATGTGTATAAATATATATATATATATATATATATATATATATATATATATATATATATATATATATATATATATATATATATATATACACATATATATATTCGTGTGTGCATATATGCAAAATATACAAAGATGTATATATTACATACATTAAACACACACTTATATACACCATGTGTCACTGTGTAAGTGTGTAATAGGGCTGTGTTGGAAAAAATATTTTATTTGACGTTGAATGTCGCCAAATTCATATGGAAATATGTTTTGTATAAAATAAGTATATACGTTGTAAATGTTTGCAAACAAGATATCAATGGATCATTATGGCGAAATATCAATTCACTTCTAATCGTTCAATGTCTATGTATTTATTAGTTTGTAAGATAGTTGTCAACTTTTATTGATTCACTATAGTTACATGACTTATGGAAATGAATCCTTCTTTAGTTGCATGAAAAATATTCTCCACCACGCGAACATGTCTAGTTTTACATATTAATGGCTAAGATTATAGTATAAATAATTCTACACATTAAAGATATAAGTTCTAAGAAGAAAATGAACGGTTGAATGTTTTCTTTACTCATGTCTAGGCTTCCACGGAATAGTATTAAAGTTAACAATTGAAGGGAGAAAATAGGCGTAAGTGACAAATTGGTCTATGAAGGTAATTACGATAAGAATCAGCCCGAATATCAATTTATACACATTGCAGCTGGTTTGGTATCTTTTAAAGGTTTTATTATATCTGATAATAGATAAAGCTTTTGTGGATTTCACAAAGTTATCCAAATGTTAGCATGTTCATGGTCTTAACAAGATATTGTTTGAATGTATTTTGTCTATAATCAGTTCAAATAAATTGAATCCTGTTAAGCAAGTATTTGAATATTAAACAACAATATCAAAATATGTAGGAAATCGAAGGCAAAAATTGTTGTTGTGCTTTTAAGTGCTACCGGCAGGAGAGCCAATCAGTTGGTACTTGCACGGCCACGCTCAAATGGCCACCTGCACAGGAGCCAGTCCAGTGGCCCTGGCAACGATCACGCTTGGATGGTGCTTTTAACGTTTCACTGGTACGGGTGCCAGTCAGGCAGTGCTGTCATCGGCCACGTCAGCGAATTTTCATTGTGTTTCACTTGCCTCAACAGATCTTTGCAAGCACGGCATAAGTAGGCTGGTTACACCGCTGGCATAGGCCACGGGTTATTGTCTCACGTGGCTTGCAGGGTTTTTTCAAGCACAGTATATTTCCAAAGGACTCGGTCACAAGTCATAGCTTCAGTGAGGCCCAATGTTCGAACGTCGTGCTATACCACCTCATCCCAGGTCTTTCTGGGTCTACCTCTTCCACAGATTCCTTCAACAGCTAGGGTGTGATACTTTTTCACACAGCTGTCCTCATCCATTCGCTCCACATGTCCATACCAGCGCAGTCGTCTCTCTTGCACACCACATCTGATGCTTCTTAGGTTTGACTTTTCTCTCAAGGCGCCTACACTGTCGTGTATGCACACTGACATTACACGTCCAGCGGAACGTACTGGCTTCATTCTTTGCAAGCGTGTGCATGTCCTCAGCAGTCACGGCCCATATTTCACTGCCATGTAGCTGGCTGTCGGTACACATGCTTCATACAGTCTACCTTTTACTCTGAGCGAAAGGCTCTTTGTTACCAGCAGAGCTAGGAGCTCTCTGAAATTTGTCCGGGCTATTCAAATTCTTGCATCAACCCCCACCACTGACTTGGTCACTTAGGTATCGGAAGCTGTCAACTACTTCTAATTTTTCTCCCTGCAGTATATATATATATATATATATATATATATATATATGCATATATGATGATGGCTGCCCCCTCGTTATCGAGTACGGCCATTGCACGAAGCTTAACTTAACGGTGCTGTGATCGAATGTGACTTTTTATCCCAACCAAAGATCTACAATGTCTTGCACAGAGTTGGCATCCAAAACCTTTACTGGCAATAGCTGGCTGTTGTTGTAATTGGGTTCCATGTACCTTTGCGTGTCGTTTAAGTCCTCCTGCTGAATCACACTCCCTTCCCCATGCCCGACAGACATGATTAGTATGGTGTGTAGCACCACCACCAGCGGCCTGGTAGTCAATCATCGGTCTTGCTTTATGACTACGAAGATGACTCATGAGTCCAGCTTTACTGAGGCACAGTCTTGCACAGACACTGCATGTCAGTGTCATCAGAAGACCCTTACCATCTGGAGGTGCAACAACAATGCCTTTCCTGACATCCCTCCTTAATTTCTCATGTGCAATTCGTGGTTTCTCAAAAATAGTTGTCCCCTCGTGCACAATCCTTCTCCACCTGCCACGGTCAGTAGCTATGCCTTCCCATGTGTTAGGAGAGATGTTGGCATCTCTCAAGGAAACCTTCAGCAAGTCTTTATATCTCTTTTTTGGCTTATGTGGAGGTCGTTCTCCTTTGGCTAACTCTCCATAAAAGAGCTGTTTTGGAATCCTTGAATCTTTCATCCTGACTAGATGACCTCTCCACCTGAGCCTTTGCTTCAACTCAAGAGCTTCTACGCTTTCATGCCGAGAGCTTTCCAATATGTCAAGATCGCTGATGCGGTCCTCCCACTTCATGCAACAGATCCGTCTGAGACACATCTGATGGAAACGTTCCAGTTGTTTAAGGTGGCATCGATATGTGACCCAGGTCTCGCAGGAATAAAGAAGAGAAGAGAGTATACACGCCTTGTACACCTTTATCTTTGTCTTCCTGCATATGTCTCGCCGACCCCAGAGACGTCTTTCTAGCCTTCTGAAAGCATCACTTGCTTTCCTAATTCTATATGGAATTTCATTGTCCAAATTGCCATATCTATTAGCATATATAATGCTATATATACAAATATATATATATATATATATATATATATATATATATATATATATATATATATATATATATATATATATATATATATATATATATATAATGAGCCACATTCCAGTTTTAAGAACAGACCAGCCAAAATAGACATAATTCGCGACACAATTCCGTATACTATAAACATTTAAAAATCTTATATGAAACTGAGAAAGAGTATTCTTATATGTTAAATAATATATTCTATGTGAATTTTCAACTACGTCTCTTCTATTCTTTCATTTATTTGAATTAATATATATATATATATATATATATATATATATATATATATATATATATATATGTATGCATATGTATATATATATATATATATATATATATATATATATATATATATATATATATATATATATATATGTGTGTGTGTGTGTGTGTGTGTGTGTGTGTTTGTGCTTACATGTGTGCGTGTGTATCTGTGTGTACAGGCTTGTGTTAAGGCGCATGACTCAGTATTTAACGTTTTACGCTTACAATCGCTGGGTCGTGGGTTCGATAATCGGACTGTGCGGCGTATTGTGTTCCGGATGAAAACATTTAATTTACGTTGCTTCATTCCACTCGGCTGGAAATTAGTAATCTTGTAAATGGGCTTCCTTATGATTGGAAAGAGGGAAATTCCTCTTACCATTCCAGAAGGATTTTGTTCTGTCTACCTTGCCAACGGGGTCATTCGAAAGCTAAGACGATGTAAGACTCATTGTCATCAGCGATGCCTAACAACATGTGATATTCTTGTCTGTCACATGATCGCCGGAAGGTTCGCGCGCGCGCGTGCATATGTGTCACAGAGATGAATATCAGTTATATGTCTCCCACTATGTCTCTATTAAGATGTACGATTTTAGATGCATTATAACTGAAAAACTATAAGCTGCGGCTACATGAGACAGCTTGTGAGAACCAGCCACGTTTTAATATTAAATATGATTCTAGCAGTGAATGAAAGACTGTTCTTTTTACAACAGACCAACTACTACTACTTTAAACATCAAGGAATATATTCTATATAATCATTTCAATAGTTTCGATATGTCTTATTTCATTTGAAAGTCTCAGCAAAAATATAATCTGTTTAGTTTGTCTAGATACATGAAAGGGAGACGCCACATATCTAACCAGCTACGTTTGACAATGATGACCATCAATAGCGTACATTAATATCTTGTTCTGAGAGTCTGAAGTACAACAGCGTGGTACTTTCACAGCATTGATGTCAAAAGCTGTTTTGCTAAATATCTAATCAATGTGATGCGGATAAGATTTGAAATATTACCTCTACAATGCAGCAGAAGTGTCAATTGAAATAGCGTACTGATAATTGAAGGAATAAGATTTATAATGGATTGAAATGTATAACAAAAACGAATCTCATCAACTCTTCTACTTTCTGATATAGCCAGGGAGACTGGATGAAATCCCATTAAAAAAAGAAAAAAAAACATTAAATTATTTCACCTTCCAGTATTCTGCAAATTTTTAAAAGACAACACGAACAACACCAATATACAGAAAAAATATATTCACACATACACACACACACACACACACACACACACACACACACACACACACATATATATACATATATATACACATACAAAATTATACAAGCATTTATCTAGATATATATGTGTGTATGTGTGTGTGCGTGTGTGTATATACATAAATATATATACATAACAATATATGTGTAATTATATAAACATATGCATAGATTTGTGTATAAGAATGTGCGCGTGCGTGAGTCTGTGTATATATAAACACTCATGCAATACACTGACATATATATATATATATATATATATATATATATATATATATATATATATATATATATATATAAGTGTGAAATTAAGTATAAATGTATAAATAAATAACTATGTAATAGTAAGGTTTCTGTAGGAAAAATCACTTGCTTACTGAAAGCCATAACCCATTAAGTAATATTACATCTGTCAATACTGTTTATAGTATTTGCGAAGGTATCTTTCTATGAGTTAACAAAAGTGAAAGTTTTTTTTTTTTTTTACTTCAGATAAAATAGAATATTTAAAAGTTAAATCGAGATTACAGCTATCGGCTTAATAATTGCAGTTCTCTCTCACTCTCTCTCTCTCTCTCTCTCTCTCTCTCTCTCTCTCTCTCTCTCTCTCTCTCTCTCTCTCTCTCCCTCTCCCTCTCCCTCTCTCTTTCTCTCTCTCTCTCCTTCTCTCTCTCTCTCTCTCACACACACACACACACACACTTTTACTATTTCTCAGTGTGATAGGTAAAATATCGCTGATGCAAACATAAACTCAAGGTTACAATATACGAGTGTACATTAAATGAGAGGAGAGACGAATCAAGCACATTTACGTTGCCTTATCTATCTATCTATCTATCTATCTATCTATCTATCTTTTTTTTTTGATCCCTTTTGATCGAACTACCCCCTTTTCCTTCCTACGATCCCTTTTGATAGACCCCCCTTTTTTTTTCTTCCCCTCCCAAAAAGAAAAGCTCTACATTGTATTTGTCCCATCTTCGTTGAGCCCTGTGTGGCTAATAAAAGAAATGTATCTATCTATCTATCTCGAGAGGTTGGCGCTTATCATCGAGAAACTAGTCGACAAGGCGTAAACGTGCGCCGTGCCGGGTAGGAGTATCCATGACAACCTCCATCTCATGCGCTACATCATAGACAGGGTAGTTAAGGAACCTGACATGGGTAGAGAGCTGATTAATTTGGATCATCAATCAAAAGCATTCGATAGGGTAGACCATCACTACTTGAAGGAGGCTGTCCTTAAAGCGGTTAGTTTCGGTCCCATCTTCCCCGGTTGGATCGCTGCCTTATACAGCGGCATCCGCTCGGTAGTTCGCGTTAATGGTCATCTATTCAGGTCATTTAACATCATGCGTTCGGTTCATCAAGGATGCCCCCTCTCGACTCTTCTGTATGTATTGACTCTTGAGTCACTACTGCGGAAGCTGGCGACGCTGAAGGGCATCCCACGAGAGCTGGGATGCATGACGAGCGTGTCTGCATACGCGGACGACGTCACCATCATAGTGTCGAGCCACAAGCACATCGAACTGGTCGGCGAGACACTAAAAGAATACGAAGCAGTAACGATAGCAAAGATTAACCGGGAAAAGTCAGTGGACTTGTGACTCGGCACCTGGAGAAGCAAGCCCATGCCGTCCAACAGCGTCTCCATCGTGGGACACTGGACCGACGGACAGGTTAAATTACTCGGAGTCTGGTTCGGTTCGGACCTCCAAATGGAGAAGAGCTGGGGTGAAATAACGACTAGAGTGGCCACTCTCACCCAGCAATGGGCCGAGAGGAAGTTATCATTAAAGGTCGGGCGAGGTGGCGAACGCGTATATCGCATCCGTCATCGAGTACCGTCTGACCATCGTGCCTTGTCTCGACCCTACCAGTACCAATCTAGAACGTATACTCTTCCGCTTCTTGTGGAAGGGAAGCGTTCCGTTGGTTAGGCGATCCATTTCCTGTTAACACCCGCTAAATGGAGGGCTCGGCATGCCGTGGTTGATGACGCGCAGACATGCGCTGAAACTGCGACATCTCCGGAGCTTCATAGACGACGGTGAACAGGTGTAGTAGCCGTTTGTGCGGCACGCTTTCCCGCAGCTCGTCTCCTTGGCCGAACTGCTGTCGTCGATCAAAGAGAGACCGAGATTAGGCGAATGACACCGTGAGTGTCGCGTTGCTCTCAAGCAACTCTGCCGTCCGGGACAATAGAGGTTTAGTGGAGGGGATATGCGACGACGCTCTCGGGCAGAATCTGGGCGTTTACGAGGAACACCTGACCCGCCTGTTCAGGACAACTTTCGGGCCGGGACCAATGGACAATCAGCAAAGATCCATCGCCTGGCAGTGCCATCGAGAAGCATTACCTGTTCGGGATAAGCTCTACAGGCACGGTTCAAGACACACCGGACCGACTTGCCCGAGATGCGGTCAGAGCGACGAAATCGTTCTGCACGCACTCGTGCAGTGTCCAGCCATTTCGGACCTGTGGGCTTATGTCGAACGGCTACTGTCACGTGGGGACGAGTCCGTCTGTCGGCCGAGTCTATCGTGAAAGTTGCTCCACCACCTTTCCTCAACCGGGAAGGCTAGGCAATATTCATCGTACTGGTGGTTATGGTGAAAGAATGCGTGGTGGACTCGAGCGAAAGGATTAGAGACAAACTCTTCCCACTCTGGCCAATCGCTCATCAAATGTTTCAAGTACCACTTGAAAAAGGCCTCTCTCTCTGCTGTCTCCCTTACATAGTTTTGTTGCAGGCTTTTTTCAATCTCCATCAGTGTTGTTTTTAGACGGGAACTTTCGCTATTTTTGGAATGTTGGTTGAAACGATTTGCAGCCTTCGTCCGTCGTCTCATGAGGATCTTCCTCTCCTTTGGAATCTTGTTTAGTTTTGTGTTGGCCTTGTGCTCTGGGAAATATTTCTGGTATATGGTTTGCATAACAGACAAGAAATATTCTAGTTTCATGCCAATATATTGGTGTGAAGTGACATTTCGGCTAGTCCTGTCTGAAAATGTCTTATCGGATCGATTTCCAGTCTGTTTTGTGGAAAGTTCAGATTGGAGAGATTTGGGGTGTTTCCTTTAGGATGTATGTCTCTGGTTACTTTCGGCCCAGTCAGCGTCACTTTCACATCATGGACGATGTCCATATTGTTTGTGAAGCAGAGATCCAAAATATTATTCGCCCTAGTTGATTCTAAGTAGAACTTGCTCAATGAATAGGGCATTGGTGAAGTTGAGCAGGGATTCCACCTGTACTTGTTTGTAATAAGTCATTCCTGAGAACATGAGGCCTTCAGTCTATTTGACGTTGGGGAATATGAAATCACCCATAAATACGTTCACGTGGTGTTCCACTTTCATGAGGATTTCTCTAATTCTTGTGAGGCGATCTTCAAACTTACCTGTGTTGTTTGGAGCATCTGGTGGGCGATATGTATTGCGTATGACAATATATATAGTGTTGTCTTATATATACAATTAGTGTCACATACTGAATTTGAGTATGACAGTAAGACCCGGGGTATGAGGTCATCACGGATGTATACAGCATCCCCACCATGGCTCATTTCTCTTCTGTCTGTTCCCAGTATGGCATATTTTGTTATATGTATTTCTGCATCCTCTATATCGGGGCTCAGGTAAGATTCCATGAGTGCTGTGCAGAGCACTTGATTGCATGCAGGAAGGTCCCTGAGAAAACAAATTTTGCTTTTGTTATGATGTAACAGGCCCCCAATATTTAGTAAAAATATTGGAGTGACGACTGTGCAGGCGTTCGGGGAGGCCATCCCGTGACTGTTTTCTATGGTGTTCTTGCGCAGTGGTGTGCAAGATTCTTTGTTTGTGCTTGATGTAGCCAGGTCAGCTGCTGCACAATCATTTTCCTCATGTACAAAAAAGACTCTTGCTCAGCTGCTGTTTTGTGCATAAAATCTGAAGAACGCACTGCTTTTGCATATTTTTCTATGGAGACGCTTGGTGTCTTTCCTCAGGGAAGTATTTCTCCTTAAGACCCCTGTAATTTTAGCGGAATCTCGAGTGAGCAATCGACTCTCTCCTCCAAGATACAAGTCTCTTAGCCTTTTAAAGTTTTATTATTGATAGTATTATCGTTGTTTATCAGGAAATTAGCCTATTAGCTAAGTGATTGCTTGATTAATTTCCATTAAATCTGTTTGTCAGAGTCTTTTTGTCCCAGTTCCCGACCTCATGAATGGTATGTCATCGTTACTGCCGATCTGTCACGCTGTCACCTGACATTTCTGACAGTATTTACAAATTTGATGTGTGTGAACGGTGTATATATGGGTGAGTTTCTTTGTTATGTTGTATTTGTTTTTGTGCAGTCTGTGTTCGTTTGCGCACACTCTTCTGCGTGTCCGTACGCTTAGAAAAAAAGGACCCAACCAAAATACATTTTTCAATATGATATTTATACACTAAAATCATGCAATACAAAAAATAAACTTTCTCCCTTTCATATATGTGTGTCTGTGTATAGATAGATTGATATTTAATACGCATTGAAACCTCTTTCTCACTCTTCCTTCAGCTTAATATTGTGTCTGCTAGAACTGGTCATAAAAGCAAACATGTATTCATATCTATTCTGCTGTATATATGGGCCTCATAAATTACGCATACACATATACTGTATATATAATACATATACATTTAGATGTATATATCTATACATGCAACACACACAAATATATATATATATATTTACGTGTGTATATATATATATATATATATATATATATATATATATATATATATATATATATATATATATATATATATATATATATATATATATATATATACATATATATATACATATATATATATACATATATATACATACATATATATATATATATATATATATATATATATATATATATATATATATATATATATATATATATATATATATATATATATATATATATACATACATATATATATATATATATATATATATATATATACCGCACCTTTGCGCCACATGAGCTCATCTCCCCTTATCTCTCCTTTTCTTCACTCCTACCCACCGCACCACTACACCACCACACCACATCACACCTCCCCAAACCACTCCACACACACTATCACTGACCACTTCCCAGCACCCACACCATACACCATCATCTGCACACCTTCACACCATCATCCACACACTCACACATTATAGACGCACACACGTCAAAGTCACTAGCGTCTATCCACATACACATGCACACACACTCTTACATACACACGCATGCCCACCTTCGTTTTGGGATCCTCAATACTTTTTTGATATATCCCCTTCTTTCAACCTCTTCTGCCAAACCTTCTTTTCCAACCAGTCACCATACTTTACCGCTAAAACCACAAGGTTTTTTCGTTCTCTCTTTCTTTTTTCGTATTCCTTTCTGTCGAAGGGCGTATGCTTGAAATGTAAAATAATTTCTCACTTTCGCGAGCGTCAAACTAATACACCTGCTTGTTGTTCATACACCTGTTTTTGTCTTTTGTTTTTCCATAAATTTCAACTACAGACAGATAGATAGATAGATAGATAGATAGATAGATAGATAGATAGATAGATACATACATACATACATACATACATACATACATATAACTCGTTATTCACGTGACTAGATATCCATTTGACCGCTGCCACAGACATTTAAATAATGAAATAAGTATATATTTTATACTCTACCTGTTTCAAAGCAGACATAATTGCATCACCATGCATCCAAGGCAAGGCGTCCTTTATATAACAAGGCACACCTTTTGTCTTATTATGGTTGTAGACAATTCCGCGCCGGAATGTGTGTTGAAACACTTTTATATCGTTTTTTAACATTTGCTCGAGGGCATGAACTATCACGTTGGTAGCATCGATCGAAAGTGCAACTTCATGCTGTAAATGAACAAGAAATAGAATGCGATTATCAAATGAAAATTTATAGACATGAAAAGATTATATTTGTTCATTTATTTTAAACAGTCCGAATAAATGCTATATACTTTATATCTCTAATATTTATTCTGAGAGTTATTTTCTTAACTCTTTAATCTATGATGTTATATAGTGTAAAACTATGTAGTTTCTATTTAAACATGTGTGATCACATGATATTGAAAAAAAAAAACATTATCAACATTATGGTCTTCATAGAAACTTTCATCATCGCTATTACCATACTTATCTTGAAAATCAGGAAAATGTTTTCTAAATGTTCTTATTGCCATAGAAATCATTCGTATCGGCGTAACTTCAAGTATATCGTATCTTAATAAAGAATATTCGAAGTGTATGTATGTGTCTGCGTGTATATCTATCCATGCATCCATGTATGTATCTATCTATCCACACACACACACACACACACACACACACACACTCACAGACACACACACTCACAGTCACACACATACTAACACACATATACGCACTCACAGACACACACACTCACAGACACACACACACTCACACACACACACACACACACACACACACACACACACACACACACACACACACACACACACATATATATATATATATATATATATATATATATATATATATACACCTTTAAGATACAGCATTTTACATCAAGCCGCTGACATATTTTACAAAACTGACATTACGGTGACATGGAATTCCAAGCGTTGCGCTACATACACGGGTTGGACAATATAATGGAAACACCTAGCATCATAGCATCATAATTTTGAAATATCTATAAAACCGTCAAAAGCTTGTTTATTTTTATGTTGTCTTTTTAAAATTTATTATTAGAGTTGCTTAATATGTTTTGCTAAAATTGACATTTCTTTTCAGATATCATCAGAAAAAGGTAATTAAAATTCATTAAAAATGACAGATCTATCGGACTTTCAAAGACGTCAAATTGTTGCTGCTCGTATGGCAGGCGCTAGCATAACGAAACAGCTGAAATATTTGGTGTATGAAGAAGTACTGTCGCGAAAGTAATGATAGCCTTTGAAAAAGTGGTAAAACCCCCTCGTCGAAACAAGACTCTAGAAGAAAAAAACTTTCATATAGAGACCGTCGGACTCTTACGCGAATTGTTACAAAGAATCACAAAAGTACAGCTCCCAAAATTATTGCAGACCACCTCGAGTAACCAGTTTCCACAAAAACTGTTCACCGAGAGCTTCACAAAATCGGATTTCACGGGAGGGCATCAATCATAAAACCACTACTTTCAAAAACATTTAGAGGGCAGTAAAAACCTACAGAGTTGGTCTCTAGAGCAGCGGAAGAATATTATTTTCTCGGACGAGTCATCCTTTACCTTATTTCCGACCACCGGCCGAATATACGTGTGGAGACAGCCAAAAGACGCATTTGGAACAGACTGCCTTTTTCCAACTCTTAAACATGGAGGGGGATCTGTGATGATCTGGCGGGGGTTGTATCTTGGAAATCTGCCGGCGCAATGGTTTCCCTTCATGACAGAATTAGTAGTGAAGACTATTTAAGCATGTTATCTGATCAAATTCATTCTGTGGTTGCGAAACGGTTTCCGGGGGGAAACGCAATCTTTCAGGATGATAATGCACCAATTCACACAGCTAAAGTTGTTACTGAATGGTACGAGGAACATTCTAGTGAAGTTGAACAACTTATCTGACCACCACAGTCACCAGATCTCAATATTATTGAACATTTATGGTGCATTTTAGCAAAACAAGTCAGGAGTCGGTATCCTCCACCATCATTACTACAAGAACTGAAAGCTGTCTTAGCCTGAAAAACGGACAAAAATTCCCTTGGAAACAATTCAAACTTTGTACGAGTCCATACCTCGTAGACTTCGAGCTGTAATTACTACCAAAGGCGGTGCTACTCCATATTAAAATAAATTTGTTTGAAATTTTAAGGTGGTTCCATTATATTATCTAACCTCTCTATCTCTTACATCCCACCACACAAACTACAAAAATTGAAGGGACATACTGGATAGAATAATCTTAATTGTATTGTATCTCGACAAAAGAAAACAAAAATAAAACAATAAAAAACAAGTCGGAATAATCAGGAAATTTATGCCTGTGATAATGAGCGTTCATACGCTATCTTTGATAGGAGTTTTATTATCGCCTGGTGCACGGAATAATTAGAATAAATAACAATAACAACAGCAGCTTTACTCCTAACGCATGACATAGATTCACATTCTGAATTTTTGTGTACTTCCAGCATTTATTTTTTCACTATCTATCGTTGGTTATCATCGTTTACTAATCTAATTAAGCCATTTTTATCTACACATTATCCACCGTACGTAAAATATGTTCCGAGGGCTAAAGCTAGCACATTTGATATATTTGTAAAAGCTGCTTCTACCCCTTGTCATTGCAAAACTTACAACTGTTGTCGAAATTTCAGTGTAACCGATGAACACCATTCATATAGTACCAATGGTTGTGATGGTATACGGTGGACGTTACATTTTGATGCCACTAATACACACACACACACACACACATATATATATATATATATATATATATATATATATATATATATATATATATATATATATATATATATATATGTGTGTGTGTGTGTGTGTGTGTGTGTGTGTCTGTGTGTGTGTGTGTGCGTGTGTGTGTGTGTGTGTCTGTGTGTGTAAGTATGCATGTGTGTATATATATATATATATATATATATATCATAGAAATATATTTCAAAAAGAAAAAAAAAATACACGTGTAAAAGATATGCGGAAAGTAAGAAGATTAAAAGCGAAATTGCACTTAGAATATCAAAAAAGTAATGGCTTTTTTTATGAAAAGTAGCGATAAATAAATATAATTAGATGAACTTAGGTAGAATTAAGAGGAATTAAATTCATTATTTTCAATTATTAAAGAGATTCAAAGTCAAACCGGCATCTTCATTGCTGTTCACTGGTTTTGAATGCGTACCGATTATCAAACGGTGTCGGCACTACTAGTCCCTGAGTGAAAAGTTTGTGTAAGGGAGGTAAGTAGCTCTGGTCGTGGTACAATTAGGGTCGATATAATACTGTAATATGAATGGTACAAGGAATGTATGTGTGTTAGTGGTATTATTGGTAAACTTAGTAGTTTTCTGTATTATGTTGTGTTCATGTTAAGTTGTGGATGACATTTATTGATGAAAGTTGCCTTTCGTTATTCATTCTTTGCTGTACTATGGTATTCTGTGTACATATATGCATATATTTGCATATATATATATGTACATAAATATATATATGCATTAGATATATACATGTATGCATATATGTGCAAATATATATGCATACACACACACACACACACACATATAGCACGTCACTTATATAAGTAATTGTATCCCTTCTATGTTATGCGTTTACGTCCGCATCCACAAAGTAAACATTTAATAATGAAATCCAACACAAAAAGACAGGTATTAATAATGAGCACGCTAATATGTGGGAAGAACAGCTCATGCAGTGGTACAAGAACAAATTCAATCTCACAGACAGTGATTCGACACTTATTAGAAATATGAAAAATACAGATAACGGATTCTCTAGTAACTTTGGTTATATAATGAATATAGTATTAACAATAATAATAATAATAATAATAATAATAATAATAATAATAATAATAATAATAATAATAATAATAATAATAATAATAATAATAATCACCTAGAAAAGGATACAAACTATACCATATTCAGCTTCAAACTCAACTATTTTATTTCAATCACACCAGATTGAATCAAACCACTATATTATTACAATACATTAATAAACCATGGGATGTGATTAAGTCTCCTACTGTAAATATACGTATTACAATGTAAACTTGAAGACTCATGACTGAAATTTCAAGACTAGTATATAAATTTGTATATACACACATGCATATATACAAGTTATACAAGCATATACATACCTATATATATGTGTATGTGTGTGTCTGTGTGTGTCTGTGTGTATGCTTGTGTATGTTAAATACATTAATATATATATATATATATATATATATATATATATATATATATGCATCTACGTTTAAGTATGCACACGCACGCGCAATACACACACACATCGGTTATACAATAGCGTCCCTTTCCCGTGGATTAGCCATGCATGGAAATCAAGGAGGTAGCGCAAGTTCTAATGCAATGCACAAAATATATTTGTCAGAGAAAGCAAGCTTATAAAACCAAGGGCAATTTTACAAAATTGAAAGAAATAGCTAATGGCAGCTCTAAACATTTTAAACAAAACATATACACACAACTCTATCAAACATAAAAACATATGTCATGATATTAAATCTACCAGGATCTTGTCACACAATTTTAAATCCAGTTTTGAGGACTTTATCAATCATAAATTTATTCCCAAGTCTTTTGCGGCGTAAGGCAGAACACGCAAGGGAATGCCATTGAAACAAGTTAATTTGAAAATGTGATTGTGAAAGTCACAAAATGTCATCGTAATTCATTCGGGAACGTCAATGCTGCAAGGCAAAATGAAGGTTTAATAAGGAAAACCGAACAAGCCTTAATAGAAAATATAAATTTGAAATGGTAAAATAATTTATATCTTGTGGTCACATTGTTTTACGTCATCCGACGTTCTCATTGGGCTGTATTTTAATGGTTCTTGGCTCCTTCGTTTTGCTGTTTGCCTATATATATATATATATATATATATATATATATATATATATATATATATATAATGTGCGTGTGTGTGTGTGTGTGTAGTCGTATGCCCGAGTGTTTTAGAAGATCGCATCTAAATTACGAGGTCACGGGATCGATACTAGGCTTGGTATATTGCTGGTTATTTTCTATAGTCATTTTCACTCATAGGGTATGAGTAAAATTTGTGAGACAGAATAATAATAGAGAACCTCTCGAAGGAGAGAACTAGGAGTTCGAAGGTACAGACATATCATACTGCCCCACCGACGCTGACAGAGTTACATTTAGGGCATAGATATGGTGGAGCATGTTCAACCACACTTTAATTCAATGAACAGGAAATTTAGCTGATCGGACAACGAACAATAGCATAGTAGTCATCGAAACTGACGAAGAACCCCCAATCTATATAATGTGTGTGGGTGGGTGTAGTTATGAATGGATATATACATATACATACATACATATATGGGTGTGTGTGTGTGTGTGTGTGTAAATGCCTATATATATGTGTGTGCGTGTGTATGCTTGTGTATGTTTTATATATATATATATATATATATATATATATATATATATATATATATGTGCTTGTACGTATAATTATGCACATGCACACACACACAGACATCGCTCCCCTCACACACACACACATATACGCATGCGTATACTCGTGTGTGTTGGTTACGCATGCGCTAATGACAATAACATAGGAGAGAATACAAAAGAAATTCAGCTTTCGTTTAATCTACGCAACGTTGTAAAACCTGCCTAGTTTTTCTCGAATCTTTATTATTAGTGATATATTTTTAACATAATAAACTGCACAATAATATTCCAGTTGCTCACAATCATTCGTGGAGGGTGAGAAGAAAGCAAATGGGTTTCTATGCCCTGTGAAGTGAATGAGGAATGACTAAATACTGAAAAACCAAAATATTCAATTATATTAATGGCACGTGCAAACAGAAATAACCATAGAGACAACTCTTTTGAAAATAATGGGAAGTATGAAGACTTGTTTCTGACAATAGTTTTCTGTAGGTGTATTAATTTTTAGAATGCCGATGATATATATATATATATATATATATATATATATATATATATATATATATATATATAACTGTGTGTACACACACACACTCATATATATATGTATGAAAGAGAGTGTGTGCATATATATAGAGATATCAGTGTGTATAGTTTCTCTCTCGGCATTCTCGTTTGTTTATTTCTGCTGGGTGCTTTTCATTTCATTTCGTTTCGTTTATTATATTACAGTTTTTATATATACCATATATTTTTGTTCTTTTTTTTCCTTTTATTTGTATATAACTTCAATGCTTTTGTATTGTTTTCGTATTCTTTTTATTTTCTTGATATACTTTTAGTTCTTTCACTTTCTTTTTCTGCATATTCCGTTTGTCACGCGCTTCTACCTTGTTTAGAACACAAAAAGAAACAACAAACAAAAAAACAACAAGGAATATAAGCTATGACATGTAGTTAGGGAGAACATCAACTACAAGTGGAACAACCAACGCAAAAAAGCCAAAAAGTCCCCAGAACATTTTATATATATATATATATATATATATGGACTGTGTATGTATGTTCTTGTAAATACAAATAAATGAGGTACTCTGTACATAAGGGAGAGTAAATTATAATATCCATAACAGTTTACGAATTAAGATTATCCGATCTCTAAAAACCTCAGTTGTTCCACTCTTGTTTTTCTTGTTGTTGCTGCTATTATTATCATTTTTATTATTGTCATTATTATTATTATTATTACTATCATCATCATCATCATCATTATCAAGGCAGTGAGCTGACAGAATCATTAGCACGCCGGGCGAAATGCTTAGCGGTATTTTGTCCCCCTTCAAGTTCTGATTTCACATTCGACGACGTCAGCTTTCTATATCATACTTTCGGTGTAGTTAAATAAAGTACCAGTGAAACTCTGGGATCGATGTAATGGTTCCCAATCCCCTCGCCCTTTAGTAGAAAAGATTGTTATGATTATTACTGATATTGTAAATTCTACTTTTATCATTCTTACTAAATACCCTTGCAAATACACGCGCGCGCGCGCAAGCAGTAATCACATTCGGTTAAAATGTCTTATTGATACGTTTTGTTTCTCTTTTTTCCTGATGAGAAGATTGCATTGTTTTACATCATTTTATTCCTTCTGGAATAATACCAATGTTTTCTTCGAAACATATGTCGGAAGTATAAAGATTTGAATAACACCTGCAATTAACTCCATGTATTTATTTATTTATCGATGTAATACAAAAGCATTTCCCCAAAACTTGGAATTTCTACCATCATAAGTAAGCTGTTACATCATTGGTACTTATGTGAATTTTTGCTACCCTGGTAACTATTTA
Organism: Octopus bimaculoides; assembly: GCF_046866305.1. Classification (NCBI taxonomy): domain Eukaryota; kingdom Metazoa; phylum Mollusca; class Cephalopoda; order Octopoda; family Octopodidae; genus Octopus; species Octopus bimaculoides. The sequence continues at coordinate 14,375,876 of NC_142928.1, forward strand.
TTTATTATTTCCGTATTATTCGTAGACATTGAAAAAATACACATACAGTTGGATACACTTCACCCAGGTTTCCATATAAAAGAAAATAGTTACCACATATGGAGTTATTTTATATAAACGCATCTTTTAAGATTATACCCATTCCACCAAGGAAAAATGTTCCTTCAGCAACTCATTAGTAAGACAAACTCCTTTATTAACCGTATTAGATGGCTTGCTTTCTTTTTCGACAATAAAGACATTAAACAGCCCTCTAACGATCTAACTGCTGGATTCAAGAAATTTTTTAAATCTAAAAAATAATCCTCCACCTAACCCAAGATTGAAAGGTTCAAGAGTATCACTGGTCTATCGTGAGGATTATGAAATTCCACCGTTCACCCTTAAGGTATAAACATCTGAGGTATCTTCACAATATCACCAAAGAAATTCATAACATGGATGGGATACTGGTTCAGTCGGATAAAACAGGAAACTTATACAGACTAACAAAGGATTATTACCTTGAATTGCTTAGAAAAGAAATACAAAAGAATTATAGGATTACTGGTAAAAGTGCTATCAAGAAAACCAACAAGAGAAATACATAAATACGAGTGCCTCGTATTTATGTGTTAATCTTGTTTTTCCTGCTGATGATAGCTGGCCTTGCAAATTATTTTATTTTGCTCAAAATAGTTTGAAACCTTGGTTCAGGAAATAGATGGTAAATATTTTTACTTTTCATTCCCTTTAGAAATTATACATAATTGTGGTTTGGAGTTTGACTGCACCTTCTAGTGGGTTAGATGTCCTATTATGGACATCTCTCTCATGTGATTAAATGTACACTGTATATATATATATATATATATATATATATATATATATATATATATATATATATATGAAAAAAATGAGAGCAAAAGAAATAATATTATTAAGATTATACATCTGAAAAAGTGCAGGACAATTCATTACACTTGAAGCAGTTCAGGACAAACT
>NC_142928.1:14381859-14444359 GCF_046866305.1 Octopus bimaculoides
CATATTTAAAAGGTTTCGCTTATGAGCGGATCTTAGAAATTAGGGAACACAATTGTGATTTCGTTGTCCCCAAATTACTGTATTGAGATTCTTAAGGAAATCAAAATAAGTTGCAGAGTTTTCAGTGAAAGACAACAATGATTTAACGTATTAATATGTATATTATATTCGATCCTTTGACAAATATTATACATACTTACTATATATAAAATACGTCAGAATATGCGTAACGAAATCCAATAATAAAATTGTGTGGTGTTGGGGATTCAGACAATCACAAATATAATCATTATAATTCTGTAAACTGAATAAAACTAATTTCTTAATCAAAAATACAATTAGTTGAGATTTTAGAGATTGTAAATTCACTGTGTCAAACGCAATAACAACCACTATATAGAGATTCCGATGGATATCTGTGTTCTATTAAATTGCGTCGCGGAACAATATTATTCAAACTTTAAATATAATTATCACTCTTCTTTGTTTCATTAACTTGCAAAGTAAATTAGTTGTTCTTAGTCACATATTGGTGTGGCGTTGCGTGACGTGGCTGTGTGGTAGGAATTCCTTCACAAACAGAGGGCTCCGTGTTCAGTTTCACTACGTGAAGACCTGTACAAGTGCCTTCTAATACAACCCCGGGCCGGCGAAAACCTTTTGCGTGAATTTGATAGACAGAAATTTACAGTACACCGTCATCTATCTATCTATCTATCTTATATATATATATATATATATATATATATATATATATATATATATATATATATATATATATATATATATATATATATATATAAGATAGATAAATAGATAGATGACTGTCTACTGTAAATTTCTGTATATATATATATATATATATATATATATATATATATATATATATATATATATATATATATATATATGTGTGTGTGTGTGTGTGTGTGTGTGTGTGTGTGTGTGTATACACATCTTCCTAACTACCCACATCATATAAGAAACTATTTTAGCTTCTAACTTTCAATTTTTATTTCATAATTTTCTACTTTGTATTTTTGCCTTTTATAAGATACACATACAAACCGAAACCTGTAATATCGAAACCCGTAATATTTTATAAAAGTCACTTAATGTAACAAATGTAAAAATGTTTATACTGTTCGATCAAGGAAAAAAAATAAAAAGAATCTTTACGAACACTTTCGTGCAGTTTCCACTTTTAATTTTACGTATAATCATTGATTTTATGAATTCTTAACACCTTTTCAAACACACACACACACACACACACACACACACACACACACACAAACAAAGTGTTTTCTTATTCTTTTGTTATTTTGATATCCAATTCTTAATATGTTTATAATTCGTTTTTGTATTTGGTTTGCAAGATTCTTTATGTGAATTCGTGTGTTGAAGCATACCTTATTTTGTCTAGGAAGAGTCATTCTCTTTTAGTGCCTTATTATTTAACACACTCACAGTTTAGATTTCCACGCATTTACTTAGGTTTTCTAAAATGTTCGTTGTGTCTAACAACCTTTTCAATAGTCTTTGATTGTTTTTATAATTATCTCAAATAATTTGATCTGTATTCTTCATACATGTTCACAGTTCTAGATGTTATTCCAACGTGTATTCACGTGCGCTGATTCGAGCGTATATCTTAAACTGCATGAATAATTATATATGTACGTATAAACCAATATGTGTCTGAGTGTATATGAGGAGGTTTAGAAGGAAAAAAATGAGTATAAGATAAATGTAAATAAACAAAAAAAAACATTTTACATACCGTAGTCCAATTTCCCTCTGCCACCGGGCACCTTACCCGGTCCACTTCCTCAGAGATTCGTAGAAAATGTTGTAATTGTGGATTATCTGGGTCAAGTAGTTGAAAACCTGTTAAGTTTACACCGCCGTATTTCAGCCTCTCAAGTGGAAGATTAATGAATCCCTGAAATAATAATAATAATAATAATAATAATAATAATAATAATAATAATAATAATAATAATAATGAGAAGAAGAAGAATAAGTAGAAGAAACTGCTACTTTGGAAACTATTCAAAAAGTTAATAATGTGGGCTAGAGTAAGGCAAGTCGTGTTATGGGCACAAACTGCAGAGAGTGTGGCAGAGTCGGAGACTAGCGAAATCCTCAGAGATTTCCCAAAGAAAATAGATCATTTACTAGAGCATAACAGACCTGACCTAGAGGTGGTGGACAAGATGCACCACATATGCTACATAGTTGTTGTCTGCCTCTTTGACCCACAAATAATCAAGAAGAAAGGTGAAAAGATAAATAAATACGACCCTCTTAAATACGAAATAGCCCGGCTATGGAAAATGAAGAAGTGAAGATAGTGCCAATTATTTTCGGGTCCTTGAGAACATAGTCAGAAGGCATCGAGGGAATATAAAGGAAACTAGAATAGAGTGTCCAGTAGAACTGTTAGAAAAGGTTTGCCTCCTTGGCACGGCCAGAATAATCAGGTATGTATTAGATATCTGAAAGGAATGGATGACATGGTACCGTAGGCAGCAGGTAAGAAACCTCCTACGCATGTAAGCCTCCAAGAGCTCCAACAAAACCTGGGATAAAGAGAAATGATAACAAGAAAACATATGACAGGATTTAGGATGCACCACGCAATATCTGACATAGAAAAGCTATATATACAACGTATTGAATGTGACAGAGGCCTTATACAGCTAGACAACTATTACAAAATTACCACCATAGGACTACAGACATACCTATTTCAGAAGCAAGGAAAACTAATAGAAATAACCACAAAGCACGAACAAAAAAAAGTATGTTTTCTGTCTTTAAGGAAGCTGACCAATACAAAAAATAATGTCATAGTACCTAACGACTATGAAGAAAGAGAAGAAACAACAAAAGCTGTAAACATCTGAAATCCAAACTAAAACTAGAACAGGAACATATGATAGAACGATGTCAAATACTGAGTTAAGCTAAATGGAAAAGAAATAGACAAAGCAAAATCTCGACAATGGTTGAAGTAGAAACTGAAGGATTTTCAATTGTAGCACATGGTCAAAGCTTTCCCACTAGAAATCACCAAAAGTGTATCGTACTATTCCTTCGTCCACTTCTGTCTTTTTTTGTGCACACCGTGTACGTGATCTGTTGTGGCATAACGACCGTCCGAGGCCAGATTTCTTCCAATGATGCAGGAGGTATCGGACGTGCCAGGCGGGAAACCTTCACCCTGATCGGCTATAGCTTCATTCTCGCCGTTAATTTATTCCTTTGTGTGTTGCATCATGATTTCATGATCGTTCGTGGGGTTCCCATGAGATTTGTCTTTGAGATTTCATCTCTATATATTTGTATATACTCGCACACATGTATGTACATACTCTGGGACTATGTGTTTCAGACTGATTGTGCAATCGAACACCATCGGCCGCATATTGTCGTATTGAATAAAGGAGAAAAATACTGTCAGATCATTGATGTAGCCATACCAAATGACATGAATGTTGTGAGTAAAGACGTTGAAAAAGATCACCAAGTACTCCGAATTGAAAGTGGAAATGGCAAGACTGTGTGGAATGTGAGAGGGTAGTGTAAAAGTGATAGCAGTGGTGATCGGAGCGTTGGGCTCAATCCCATTGAAACTTCAGGTCTTCTTAACAACTGAAAATCTCATGCAAGATTGATGTCTTGCAAAAAGCGGCATTATTGGTCACAGTACGCATCTTAAGGAAAGTATTATCTGTCTGAGGTCCTTGTGGTGACTTGATAGATGACTAAAGACTCCGGTGCATTTTACCTACACTGTTTTATGAAGGAATAATAATAAGAAAGAAAGACTGAGAACACCGTACAGGCAGCACGAAACCAAGCTTTGACCAGAAAGTGGAGGGTCAGCCTTAGGAATGAGCAGGTGTCTGCGTTGTGCTGCATCTATAACCTAGTGGAAGAAAGAATTGCCCATATCGTGAACGAATGCCTTAGGCTTGCTGCAAACCCTTACAACTTGTGGTGACATGATGAACTAGCGAATGTGCTAAATTGAAAACTCTGCGGAAAGTGGGGTCTGAAGAGAAGGAATACGCTGTATGTGTACAAACCACAGAGAGTGGCGGAGTTTAAGTGCTAGAGCATAACAAACTGGATTTAGTAGTAGTGAACACGGTGTCCCACATATGCTATATAATTGATGATACAGAATCACCACGTAATCTCATTTGATCAATGGCTACGTAAATACTCTACTCTTGAAATTATTTTTGTTAATATCTGAATTTCTTTTCACACAATTCGGAACATCAGAGTATAGTGAGCCTTCTATGGGAGTGAAAATTTAACTTTAATATGAGGTAGTCAAACATATGTAAAACACTCACACAGACACACATATTCTTATATATTGTATAGATCATGGAATGATTTAAGTTTATTGCAGTATTTTTGATTTAACTCTGTATCATAGAAATAAATAATTTATCTCATGACTTAGATAATTGAGAAGTATTTTAATTAAAACATTTAAGTTGCTAAAATGAGGAAATTACAAAACAATTTTATGATCAATGGATATTTAGTGCTACAATCTAAAGTGTTCCTTAAATCAATGGTATACTTAGCCAGTCATTAGACATATTTTGTCTGCTGCTACGTAGTAGTGATTTTCCTACTAATCAATACAATACTTACAACTATATTAGTTCACTAATGTTACTGATTTTTGTTATCTCGTTCTGAAAATATTTCAGCAGAACGTTTAATTAGGTGTTATTTTAAAATCGGTACATTCAAATTTAATTGGAAGCAGAATCTAATGGAAAATACTAAAAGACAAGCGTAAATTAAGTCGGCTTAATGGATTTTAGATAGTGATTAACGTAGAAAGTTGCTACTCAACTATAATTAACGCTCTTCTCGTCTAATATTTATTACACTACGATGAATATATAATGTGTCAAGAAAAGGTTCATAGATATAGCTGGCATATTGGAAAATCTACTCACGAAATGCGAAACAGAACGTGAAAGTTAATAGAAGAAAACTAAAATCTTCCAATTACCGTTTATTTTGTACCAGAAAATCTTTGTCTTAACATGATGAAGTGATTATTCAAATGATATTCCACTTGAAAATGAAGAATATTTAACTAATAATTGAATTCCTTCTGTCAACTACGTTTAGAATATAATTTACATATAAACAGCCAGGTAAAAACCAGCTTGTTAAATGTTTACGATACCTAAAAAACAAAATATATACTTTAATAAGAAAGCCATTGTATACATTTTCGAAGACTTCAACATTACAAAGTCTCTCCAAAACAAAAAAAATTATGTTAGGCATACTACAGAATGCCAAGTATACAATGCTGAATCAACATAATCCAACAAATACTTAGTATTATTTTCAGAGATAATCCATGAGTGTATAATATTCTAATGAATGTTACATGTATTTAAAGATATGTATATTCTGTATGGGTATGACTTGAAACTGAATCCGGTCCTGGGTCCTTGGAACGGGCCTTCAAGTGGATTGATGGGTGTCGACCCGATTCTTAGCCAGTATTGTTTCCGGGAAAACTCTGATCCGAAGTAGTATCACGTCTTAATTTCCCAGCTATGGGCTAACTAGCACGTGAAGGAGTTTGGCCTTGTGGATTGAATGATGCAATCGTGATAGTGAGATCACGGTTTCCATTCCCAGACCAGCTATGTGTTGTGTTCTCGATTGAGACACTTGATTTCAAGCTGGTTCAGTCCACTCAGCTGTAAATGGGGAGCCTTCTGATCGATTCGACATAAGACTGAGGTGATGGATCAGGAAAAATCACCTGAATAGTTGAACACTGGAAAATATTATGCTTCCATTACGCAAATTCTATTCCAAACCTAGTGCAGAATGCTACGAGTAAATAGAGAGAGAGAGAAGAGGTGGAGGAGGAGGAGGAGGAGGAGGAGGAGGAGGAAGAGGATGAGGATTATCATCACTGCTACATAGAATGTAGTACACTTCAAAGCACACCTCTGGAAGCACTGATTCAGCGACGATTATGGACCTCATAAACCTCAGTACACTTTACGAAATGAGAGATGTACCTCGACAGTGAAGGAGGTTTGAAGCTAGAAAGAAGACCATACCAGATTAAATTTCCTAAATTACAAGTGATATATTATAGTTTATTCTTGATTAGAATACAAGTTTATAAATAATAAAAGCGAGTGAACACGTGCATTTACAAGCAAGCACCCCCTCCCCCCCCCCACACACACACACACATTGCACCCAACTCGTGATGGCTGAAATGTTGTTGGCTTTATTCTTTCCTTCCCTCATAACCAGAAAATACAGAAAGTCTTCCGGCAGACACATGCACAAAGCATTTCTACCAAGGCTTTAATACATTTTCTCCGAGAAATTCGAAGTGCATGTTATTATTTAATGGATATGTTTTTTCTTTGAGGCTCTATTATGATTTCAGAAGGGTTTTACTAATTTGGAGGTCGAATAATAAGGCCCAGGTTTGTTCGTCAGTTTTTGTTTCCGAGTGATAAAATAGTGCAACGTCATTGTGACTGTGCATAATCATACATTCCTAAAATTTTCAAAGAAAGCTTGAAGGTTTGGTTTTCTCTTCAGTAAAATTCACTCGCCTCTACACATTTGCAGCAACCGGAATCATATCGAATGGAGAAAATGGCTAACTCAGTAATAGAAGAGTAGTCAGTCTTTCTTGATTACATTATTTAAAAGGACTACACATGTAAAGTGAATCTTGCTACTAAGTGGGTTCTCATGTTATCAATTTTACATCATTCTTCAGTAAGATTCTAAGATTACGTCCCGTTGTATTAGATAGTAAGAAAGTATTTTCATCCATCCAAATTCTTGCTATATTAAACAATTCGGTCCACTTTGCTAATGCTATATCATGGCGCCTAAATTACCTAATCGAGAGAATACATTAATGAGAAAATTCCACAAGAAAATCCACCAAGCGTCATGTACAACACCACATTCGATACATCTCCCTGTTTGAAGTGGAACCTTTACTAACACAATTTATAAGCAAGTATGATAGAGGACTATACATAATTGGATTTAGCACATTCATCTATTTTACTCTCAGATCATTTGCACAAAAGAAATTCATCTCCTAATCGTTGAATAATAAATTTGAAAAGAGACTGAGAACGATTCAATGAAGCAACTGAACTGAGATCCATGCTGCTGTACGAAATTTCCTATAACAAGCAGGAGTTGTTATTGGACAGGTTTGCAGTAGGTTGATTTTTCTTCTATATATACGTCTTCATCTTTTGCGCTGCTTAATTTTACTTGCAGTAAAATTATCTTTAATAACATAATTCTGTGTAAAAGGTCAAGATTAATGTTTATGCAATAGCGTTGTAAAGGACCTCTTCTTCAATGGCTCAATAGGAAAACCAGCCGTCCGCCTACTTCTGCATGAAAGCTTGTTATTAAGTCAGCCAATGCAATTCATATACTTAGACCCAGTTATTCTATTACATGAAAACATGTCCAAAATGACAAGCTATATAAGAGAAGAAAAAAATCTAAATCAGCGACAACTATATTGCTTCCTAATCGATTTCCGAATATGATCGATGCCAGTGAATATCCGCTAAAATTAAAATATATCGTCAGAGAATGCGTCTTTATTATATATTTACTTTCATCTTTCGTTTAAGTTAGACATCGGTGTTGTGATATGCCACATAAATCCTATCATTTTTCCATGTTCATATTGATGATGCTTCAGACACATTCAATGGAGACATCTTCCTGGCGAGCAGAAGTGCGTCACTTGTCAAAGCGGTCGGACAATCCAAAACAATCTCTTCTATCTCAACGACTATATTAGCTTTTCTTGCCATGCGAAAAATATCGCAAACATATCACAGCTACAACCATAATTTCTCCTATTATTATTATTATTATTATTATTATTATTATTATTATTATTATTATTATTATTATTATTGAGTGAGAGAGCAGTGTATACCATCAAAGTGACACTGGGGTATTATTATTACTATTATTTTTGTTGTTGTTGTTGCAGTTATTTAAGGCGCGAAGGTGGCAGATCTGTTCGTGCGTCGAACTAAATCTTTAGTAGCATTTCTTCTGCCTCTTTAAATTGTGATTTCAAATCTTGCGAGGGGTCAACTTTATCATTAACCATCCCTATAGAGCCAATTAAATAAAACACCATTCAAGTACTGGAGTCGATGCAGTCCGTTTTCTCTTGGTTTCAAATTGTTGGCCTTGTACCCAAACTTGAATGAAGTATTATCTTTTAAAGCAGTGAAGAAACACACACACATACACATCTATGTGTGTACGATTGTGTGTGCGTGTGTGTTTATCTATGTCCATGTGCGTGTGGCCATATATATATATATATATAAATGATACAATCAAAAGAAATACCCAAAGATTCACTAAAAACAGTCCCAATCACTGCTATAATCCACAACGAGCCACTTTTAGGTCACTTGACCATTGAACATCCTACTACTATCATACCATCCCTCATTCTTTTATTATTCGTTCTCTTCTTCTTCTTCTTCTTCTTCTTCTTCTTCTTCTTCTTCTTCTTCTTCTTCTTCTTCTTCTTCTTCTTCTTCTTCTTCTTCTTCTTCTTCTCCTTCTTCTTCTTCTCTGCCAAGAACTCACAACGACGTCGGACTCACAGGAGTAAACAAGAGAGACAGAGACAGGCAGAAACAAGGAAAACACCCCTTGTAATTGAATCCCATGCAAATATTATTATTTTTTTAAAATTCCATTTAATTTTTCCAAAATTTAATTGTTTTCCATTCCATACTTACAGTTGAAAAAGTCTCAAATCTGCATATATATATATATATATATATATATATATATATATATATATATATATATATATATATATATATATATATATATATATATATATATATATATATATATATATATATATATATATATATATATATATATATATATACATATATATATATACATATATATATATATATATATATATATATATATATATATATATATATATATATATATATATATATACATATATATATATATATATATATATATATATATATATATATATATATATATATATATATATAAATATATATATATATATATATATATATATATATATATATATATAAATATATATATATATATATATATATATATATATATATATATATATATATATCAGATTTATTTTTGTTTGAATCTCTCTCTCTCTATGTATACATACATGTTATATATATATATATATATTCAAATATAGATACATATGTACATTTATATATTCAACATGTGCAACCGTTACTCTAAACACATTCTTCCTCCATCTGATTTCTATCCTCACTTCTTTCTTTAGAAGTACGTAGGCTTGAAACGTCAAAATAGTACACACTGTTTGATATCCTCACGCCTATCTCCGTCGTTTGTCTCTTGTATAATCCTGCACCGTATATATATATATATATATATATATATATATTATCTCTGCGTGCTCGCTTTGTTGTAATTGTAATTGTAGCAAGTAATATTGAAGGATGTATCATTGATATATAAGTTTTACACAAATAATTATATAAATAATCTTAATCATGTAGTGTCAAAAGATCAGGCTCCGACATAATTATACACCGATATAATTACACAATGATTTAGAAGGGAAATAATTTTAACGCTTCTATACCATTAGATAGAGTACGTGTGAGTATCATGGTACAAAATAGTAACGTTTCCCCATGTAAATAAAAGAGCTTCGTACAGAGAAATATGAGCAGTTAAGTGTGAAATTGGTTTCGTAATAGATAAAACAAAATGAAAGTTAATAAATAATCGGAGAAAAGAAATATTTCTTTGATCGATAATTGTTAATTAAACCGGCGTTAAGATACAGTCTTTGTCTTTGAGAGTGTAATTTTATACATTGAATTAAGTATCAATTAATGTTTTTCTAGCATGATTTTTCAATAAATTTTTTTTTTCTTGTTCTAATACTTTGTTCGTATGTTTTTTTTTCATTATTTGATTCCAGACATGGAGTTCGTTATTCGTGCTTGTTTTCAATTGTATTTGAAATATATAATATATTATAATTCATATATTCCTATATAATTTCGTATAATAAACATATGTAGTATATTATATTTGTGCACACTCGCGTGCACACACATGCGCACACAGGCGTGAGCGCACATATATATCTTATTCTATATTTGGTTTGGCGATGCAATCAGAAAAAATGGAATGTTTGTGTGTGTGTTTGTGTGTTATTAGTCTTCGATACAATGTTAGAGAGGTTCGTGGTATATGTATATACACAAACGTTATATGGGAAATACCAAGCCTACTTGATAACAATTGATAAATTGCCTGCTAGTTTATTACTTTCTTTTCTCTTTTATATTAGTTATATCCTGATCAGACGTAGGCCTTCCTGTCCTATCTCTTCAAGCTTTAGTTGGAAATAGTGTTTGTAAGAAGAGAATAAGTGACAAGAGAGATTTGGCCGCATTGTATAGTCGGTTTACTGACCATACAGAAGTTCTTTATTTGGTATGTACGTTTGGTATGTATATGTATGTATATCCGTATGGGTTTATATGTGTGTATGTTTCTGTGTTTCTGAGTCTGTGTGCATCTGTGTTGTAGATGTCTATGTGGGCGTTGTGTATTTGTGTGTGTAACTATACAAAGTCTGCTTTGATTCTTATTAGGTTTTCATATCTCTGTTAAACATATATGCCATGGGTATATAACGACTTTTTTCAAAGGTATTAGTTCCTTGGGCGAAATCTTTCTTGATGTTTACATACTCCCTCACACATAATTTATACGATCCTACTAACGTATCCATACCGTTAAGAAAAGCGATGGAAGAACTAGCATATATTCTGGGTATATTTCGTTCTTGAAAGACACGATATCCGTTACTTTTTTTATAAGTCACTGCATATTTCCTGTTTCGCATCACTATATACCAGTGCTAGCTTCTGTCCATAAGTTCGTTACCCGCTTTGATTTGAGGAAGTAAGTAGTAATCTTATTCCATGATTAAAGGGTTTAACCCATTACCTACCAGTGATCCCATATGAGATCACTTAAAAATTACAAATTTCGTAATTATCTGTCAATATTTACACATATCTAACCTTTTTGCTATATCTACTAGGTATATTTCTCTTATATTCAAATGAGGTTTGCTAATTTTTCACCCAATATCTCCGTTATTTCTATTTAAAATGTTATTTTGAAATGTTATTTTGATCATTCCAGCGTGTTTCTAAGGCTGTTTTATGCTAGAAATCAAAGTTTCCTAAAAACAATTCCAGTTAATAGAATTAATGGAGGTAATCGGTTAAATTCGAAGCTATCGTGGAATAGTCAACTTTGATTACATGGTCACTATAACCGAGCAAAAATTTAAGAGACCATTCTGATACATTAGCTTTTGTATCTCTTAAGTGACCTCGGTTCCTTCTGCCTCGAATATTAGTAAATACTGAAGCGACTCAAAAGATTTTTCGAACGCACAGGCAAAATTAATATATCTCAGGACTTAATACTCGCTCACCTCCTCCATTATTCTACAGATCTAATTCTACACTATCAACCCAAACCTAGACGTACCTCCGAAAATGAGTTCTATTTTTTCTTATTCGAATTAAAAAAAAAACAACCTAATGTCGTCCTTTTTATCCATGTAATGATTTTTATACATAAACTAAGGCGCACTGAGGTTTTGCCACTAAGAAACTAACTGATGGATATTCATAAGATCGGAAAGACAAGACGAAGCAGCACAACACGGGTTGCACTAAATACGATTCCAACACTGTTAAACAATACATTGCATACTTCTATGAATAGTGACTGATATATCTATGAATACACACTTATATACACACAAATATATAAAAACCCCGCCTAGTACACACACACACTCTCTCTCTCTAACTATACAAATATATATATATATATATGTATATAAATATATATATATACATGCATATGTGTATATATATATATATATACACTTACATGCATATATATACATATATGCATATATATATATCGAGACATATATATACACATATATACATACATATATATATATATTCATACATATATATGCATATGTATACATACATATATATATATATATATATATATATATATATACATATATATACATACGTATATGTATATACATACATACATTCACATATGAAGCTGAGACATAGCTATACAAATATGCAAATAGGCACACATACATGTGTTTACATAAAGATAAAATATGTGCCTTGTCATCTTTAAGAGTGCATATATATGCATGTGCATTTATGTATGTGTATATATATACATGCGTATATACATATGTGTATTTTTGTCGTCCATTTTAGAAATCTAAAACTTGGATTTTTCTGCTACTTACTCGAGATTAATATTATAAATGAGAGCGAAAGGAATTAAATATTGTCCTGTCACATCACATACTATCAGAAAAGAAATCATGTTTTACATATACATTGTCAGATTTCTTGCATTAAGAATTAATTCTAGAATTCAGATTCGATTATACATTTTGGCGAATAGAATAAAAACAAAATATTCAATATAAAATATTTTTTTGAATCGTGAAAGTTCATAATTTATACCATACACACATTATTATTATTATGGAACATTTCTTAGTGTGTAGGAGTATAATATTTGGTCAATGAGGTATTGGTGAGGTCAACGAGCTATTGGTGAGGTCAACGAGCTATTGGTGATGTCAAATTTTAGGAAGATTATTCCTTGTATATTTAATCTTTTCCATTAAGATATTCGCCGAAAGCCGAAGAATAAATCAATAGATGAAATGTAGCATTGATTTATACAAAATATTCTGTATTTGCTACCGATTTTCCACACGACTCACTGCGTATACTTTTCAGTCATAAATGGCTCGAATATTGAAAGCATCAGTATAGTGGTTTTGCAAATTCAAACATAAATGTATCTGTTATAGTTCATATTGTATACTTAAACAACGTTTTTGTTTATTTTGCAGAACTGTAAACTTATGCTATAAGATCCATCGAATCCCAATACACATATTACGAAAACTAGTTTTAAGGCATATATATATGTATTTGAAAGCGTGTGGCTTATTGGTTAGGGCATGCGTCTCACGATCGTAAGGTCGTGAGTTCAATTGCTAGAGACACGTTGTGTCCTTCAGCAAAACTTTATTTCACGTTGTTCTTTTCCACTCAGCTGAGTACTACTTGAATTTCAAAGGGCTGGCCTTGTCACACTTTGTGTCATGTGTAATCTCCCTGAGAACTACGTTAAGTGTACACGTGACTATAAAGTGCTCAGCCACTTGCACGTTAATTTCACAAGCAAGCTGTTCCGTTGATCGCATCAGCTGAGACCCTCGTCGTCGTAACCGACGGAGTGCTCTTATATATATACACATACACTTTTACTCATTGTAATTTGACTGTGGCCATGCTAGAGCACCACCTTTAGTCGAATAAATCAACCCCAGTACTTATTCTTTTTAAGCCTAGTACTTATTCTTTTGCCGAACCGCTAAGTGATGGGGACGTGAGCACACCAACATCGGTTGTCGAGTGATGGTGGGGGACAAACAGACACAAAAACACACACACACACACACACACACACACACACAAACACATATATATATGTAAATGTCGGGCTTCTTGCAATTTCCAAATCCACTCACAAGGCTGTGGTCGGTCCGAGGTTATAGTAGAAGACACTTGCCCCAAGGTGCCACGCAGTGGGACTGAACCCGGAAGCATGTGGTTGGAAGGCATGCTTCTTAGCCACTCCTATATATATATATATATATATATATATATATATATATATATATATATATATATATATATATATATAGTGTAGTATATTGCCACTTAAGTGTGGCTGACCCCTAGGGGTGGATGTTACTGTTGCTTTTAGCCCCAGGAGGACATCTCCTCCAGCTGGCTTATCGACACACGACTGTGTCCTGTTTGCCAAGGGAAGGTATCCCTCTCACCATGATCTGCAGCACGAATGGTGAGAGGCATGGATTGTGCATCACCATAAATGGTATGATTTGTTCTTGTTTGTTCTCTTCTTTGTGTTGTCCTCAGTTGTTGTGTAGGTATCTTCATAGCCTACTGAATAACATTTTCTATAAGTAGTGACAGGTATTTTTGTTTCAGTAGGAATTCATTCACTTCCATCAAGCACTGATTCTTGATCTTCAAATCTTCTACTATATGACTTTTATAGATGTGATTGTACTAATACTAATATGTGTGTGCATGTGCCGGCAAGTGTGTTTTTAATGGTTTTAAAAGACGTTAAATATGCAGAGATACACATTCGCTCAAACGTGTATATTACCTATTTTGATATACATGCATTTATCTTATTTATTGCTAATGTTCTCTATCTATCTATCTACCACTAATTTTTTAATAGTATATTCAGATTCATTGAGCAATTTAGCAAAACTTGCATCGAAGTATAGTTATCGCTTGTGTTCAATATTTGTCAACATAACATGTAATTTAAAGAAAGAATTTGACATTTCGCATAAGGACGTTTCTGTAGAATTTACATAGCTGGTCATGTTATAATTACCATAGCTAAAATACAAATTTTTGAGTGAATTTGAAACGAAGTTCTTTCTCCTCACTATTTTGAATGATTTAAATATATATCTGTTTATTCAGTTTTATCACAAAACAAATATACATTCCATTAAGCATACATACACACATGCGTATGTATATATGTATATACGTAGGTATGTATGCATGTATGTATGAATGTACGTATGTATGTATGTATGTATGTATCTGTGTATGCATTCATTTCTTTTGAAGTCATACAGGAAGATATTGAAACAATTGTAGCAAATAATAAAATTATATTTGTTTGGAAACTAGAAACAACATCAGCAATTTGGGAGGGACGATGAATCAATAATATCGATCCTTATGCTTGACTGAAACGTTATATTATCGGAAGGATGAAAGAGAAAATTATCCTCGACTCAGAACGGAAAGAACCGGAAAAATACGGTAAAGAGATTTTTTTTTCCAACGCCCTAAACAAACTGCCTCGTAATATTTGTTTTAAATTTTGGCACACAGACAGGAATTGGGGTGGGGGGAGTGGGTAATGCGATAGCATTGAGCCCAGTTCTTCATGGATATTTTACTTTATGGACACTCATGGAATGACGGGTAAAAGGGATCCTGTCGACATTGGAACTAATATCGTAAAACCCGGAAGAAATGTTACTAAGCAGTTTATCCGACGCGTTAACACTTTGTCCAGCTGGTTACTTTAATAATATTAATAATAATGATTTCAAATTTGGCACAACGCCATCAGTGTCGGGGAAGTGGGGAAGTCAATTACATTGATCCCCCAATACTTAATCAGTACTTATTTTATCGTCCTCGAAAAGATGAAATGCAAAGTCGACCTCGGCAGAATTTGAACTCAGAACGTAAAGACAGACAAAATGAAGAAGAAGAAGAAGAATTCGTCAATGGTCGTGCTAATATATTTGAAATTACTACTCAAGTATTCATTATAGCAATGTACGGGTGGGGGGAGGGGGAGAAATAAATAGAAAAATTTAAAAAAATAGAAATTCGCTTTGTATTTGAGAAATATTTATATATTGTATTATAGCTCCTATCCGAATGCGAAGTCTTACATTTGGAATACGAAATGTACTCTTTGTGAGATTTAACATAAAAACAAACGGCATTTGAAATAACTTCCGAATCGATTTATGTTACATGAAATTTCCGGTTTGTGACAGCCAAAGACAGCGCATTTATAAGTAAGTCAACTTCAAACGCAGTTTCTTTTCCTCATCCATGAGAATAATATATTTGACTGCCGATATATTCACATGAATATATCGAATATATACATATATACACAAACACACACCTTTGTGTATGTACGCGCGGACACACACACACACACATACACACGTGGACAACAGAAGAAAAGGGAACTCAACACAGTTTCATAGGAGTTACATATGGTATTTAATAAAAGTTTCATTCAGCTGCAGGTAACTTAATGTTTCATTAGCTCGTTAAACAAATCTATCTCGTCAGGTACGACAAGTTCAAGATGGCTTCTAGATACTGGGCTGCTTATTGCTCAACGCGGCTCACATGGTGTCATAGATATGATTGCGATATCAGTGCCTATTTCGTCACGTTGTGTTACAAAATGAATGTCAATTGCATCAGAATAGACGATATCACCCACACCATCAGCAGCTGTTGAAAAATACACACAAAGCACTATCTTCTTAGACACAAAGGGTTTTTCTGATGGCCATATCAAAACTTTCATTCACCAAAATGTATACTTACACTTCAGAGTGATGGATTCGAGTAGAACATTCCAATAGAATGCAGCAATGTTTTTTGGAAGCATTTTTATAAATATACGTTATATATATATATAAATAGTTATATATCATATAACACGTGGCGAAATTCTTAAAGTGATGGATTCAATACTCGGAAACAGAAGGTGAGTTGGCAGAATGGTTGGCAGAACGGTTGGCAGAACGGCGGGCAAAATGCATAGCGGCGTTTGATCCGTCTTCAACATTTTGATCTCAAATTTCGCCGAGGTTCGACTTTGACTTTCATTCTTTTGGGGTCCGTAGAATAAGTAGCAGTTGAGCACTGGAGTCGCAGTAATCAACTTACCCACTCCACCAAAATTGCTGCCTTTGTGTCAAAATTTGAAATCGATATACTCGGGAAAGAATATGACCTATTTCTTTGGAATATTGTGAAATGCGCAATATGTATACACACACAAACACACACACACACACACACACACACACATACACACACACACACACACACACACATACACACACACACACACACACACACACACACACACACACGCTCACACACATATATATCTTTTAATTTGTTTGTCGCTGGGTTGCGGCCAAGCTTCAGCACAACCTCAAAGACGTTATTCAAACAACTAGAGCCAGTAATATTTTTAAAGCCTTGTAGTTATTTTATCAATCTGAAACGGTGGTAGGGAGAAATACACACACAGACACACAAGCACACACACATACACACACACACACAAGCATGCACACACACACACAAGCATGCACACACACACACGCACATACGTATATATACGGTGGGCTTCTTTCACTATCATTCTACCAAATCCACTTACAAGGCTTTAGTAGACCCAGAAATACAGCAGGTGTCACTTGCCCAAGGTCCCACGCAGTGGGACAAAACTCAGAACCATGTTTTGGGGAATCAATCTAGAGAGAGAATGATCATATTACTTATAGTTTGTTATATATTTCTGTAGAAGTTTTCAGTGGAAGAATCTTACGAGTGCGTCTTGCCTGTTAATATGAAAGGAAATAATGCAACATGATTTGATTGATTCGAAAAGATTTTTCCCACTTAGAATTCCGCACGGATGTGTTTGTTTAAATACACGTATACACAATTATAAATGTGTGTATGCATATAAACGGTTACGTAATGTTTATATGTTTTGATTCCTATTTGTATATGGTTCTGTGTGCAGAATTGTGTAAGATTCTGGTTGTGATAGAAGTAATTATATAAATATATAAATAGAATGCAGTGGGAGCGTTTTATTTCTTTCTGTTTCTAACTTGATTTAAGAGGTGAATTCGAGTACAAAGCAAAGAAATCACCATCCAATGTACAATTGTTTAGAAATATATTATTTTTCGTGTGTATATTTCGGTTGAGAAATATCAAGAATAACTTTACTCTAGCAATGTTTAGACGTTTGACGGCATAGTGTAATTGACCTGACATGAGATTGTTTACTCAAAGTGCTGGGTCATATTGAAGCAGACATAAGTCTTGTCGACTGCAATAACATTGAAATTCTCTCAGAGAGAAATGATAAACGATCTCGTGCAATCTGGCGAATTATTTCCAGTGAACAAATATCTACACTACAGCAGGAAGTATAAAGTTGCTTTTCAATCATTTTCACTTCAGATTTTAGCTTCCGCAACATAAATCTACACAAGGGAATACAAAGAAAGACAAGGATCACTGAGGTAGGTGTGAAATAGCGTGGAAATCGGGCTAAAATCGTTATTTATTTAGTGTTTATATCTATGCATGCGCACAGACACACATTCATTCCCATAAACATAGGAACACATATGCTAACGCTCTATTGGTAGTAATGGAAGTATCTACAGCATCTCCGTAAAATCATGGTGTGATTTCAGAATTATTCATTGATGTAACTTGCAAAACTATTCATTTCATATACATGTTGAATAAGAGACCAATTAATAAAATTATGATCAGATTGATGAGGCTTCTATTTGTTGCCGTGCACACGTATAATCAATACTCCAGTCGGAAGAGTGAAGAAATCGCGAGATGCACGCGCAGCCAGTCACGTAACTTTTCACTGGAATGTACTTAATATGCAGCTTATGTAGAATGAAAGGTATTTTATTTGATAATGGCACAACACTACCTTGGCCATAGCCAATATGCCACATCAAGTAAACCTGTGTATATTAGGTACAGGAATAAAATCATTTCAGTATGAGATATATTTACAACGTACAGCATTCTGTTATTAATACGAGACTTCACTCTCTATTCTTGTCATACAGAATGAAACCAACCACGAAGATGGTGTGTTCCTCAAGCCATGTGTCTCTGTTCATTTCTCTTCCTCTCTCCATTTTAGCGTCCATTTTATTCTAGCAGCTCTTACATTTTCAGTGGTCTAAGGACCTTGTAACGAGCGAATGCACACACACACACACGTGCGCACACACACACATGTTTACATAGATGACGAGCTTCTTTTACTTTCCGTCTACCTAATCCACCCAGTGGAGGCGCAGTGGCCCAGTGGTTAGGGCAGCGGACTCGCGGTGAAAGGATCGCGGTTTCAATTCCCAGACCGGGCGTTGTGAGTGTTTATTGAGCGAAAACACCAAAAGCTCCACGAGGCTCCGGCAGGGGATAGTGGCGAACCCTGCTGTACTCTTTCACCACAACTTTCTCTCACTCTTTCTTCTTGTTTTTTTTATAACTGTATTTCAAAGGGTCAGCCTTGTCACACTGTGACACGTAGAATATCCACAAGAACTACGTTAAGGGTACACGTGTCTGTGGAGTGTTCAGCCACTTGCACGTTAATTTCACGAACAGGCTATTCCGTTGATCGGATCAACTGGAACCCTCGACGTCGTAAGCGACGGAGTGCCAACAACAACAACCTAATCTACCCACAAGGCTTTGTCGGCTTGAGGTCATTGTAAAAGACATTTGCCCAATGTGTCAGGCTTTGAAACTAAACCCGGAAGCATGTGGTCGGGAAGCAAGCTTCTTACCACAAAGTCACGCCTGCACTTATTGGGGAATTCGCAGTTTAAATTTACAATGAAAACACAAAGTGAGAGGACACTTAGCAAATATCAATATTATTTTAAGATATAGCAATGGCATCTTTCATTATTACCACTCAAATAAATGATCAACTGTTTACCATCTCATTTTTCGATCTCTGTATGCTAGAATTCCTAATATACGATGACCTCTTTAAACTTTTCTTCGTAAATATATTGTTTAGGAAAGATAACTTTCTTCCTTAGCAATCATTAATCTATTTCTCTTATAACTTTTCCTTGAAGATACTAGTTATTTCTGTGTGTGTGTGTGTGTGTGTGTGTGTGTGTGTGTGTGTGTGTGTGTGTGTGTGTGTGAGTGTTTGTACGTGTTTTCTGTGTATTATCATTAACCTTCAGAATATGTCAATATTTATGTTACTTCCGATGATGCTGTTTTCCTCTATACAGTCACGTATTTTGTAACAAGTAATAAATACATTATTTTTACCAATATTTTTAGAAATTACCATTATATATGTACATATATGTATTTCAAATACTTATGCATATATGTATTCTCAAATATTTATGTATATATATATATATATATATATATATATATATATATATATATATATATATATATATATATATA
The DNA here is from genome assembly GCF_046866305.1 of Octopus bimaculoides. Lineage (NCBI taxonomy): Eukaryota > Metazoa > Mollusca > Cephalopoda > Octopoda > Octopodidae > Octopus > Octopus bimaculoides. Next base: position 14,402,016 of record NC_142928.1, read on the forward strand.
TATATACATTTATTTATTTAATTCAAATATTAGATATTACACTCTGTAAATGACATTTACTCGATATTTTACCATTTGTTTTCTTTTATGCATAGTGCATTCACTATGCCAGCAGTAGCTGTGCAGCCTACTAAATATAAACGAAGGTATCGCTGTGTGATGAAGATGCTCGCTTTGTAACCACGTGGTTTTGTGTTCAGTTCCACAGTGCCGTATCTTGGGGAAGTGTCTTGTACTATATCGCTGGGCTATGCAATTCTTTGTAAGTGAATTCTATAGATACAAACTATGTGGATGCTCATCGTAAGAAAATACATATCTTTGTGTGAGTCTTTTGCGTTCGCACTTGTGACCCACCACCACCACGTGACTACCGATTATGGTTTGTTAGTCCCTACAACTAGCAATTTCGCAAGAGGGACCAAATATGTCCAGTACAAGACTTAAAATGTCAATCTTAGTGTCGACTTGATCGAACCCGTTCAAGTCAGTACTCCAGCTTGGCCATAGTCCTATCACTAAAACAAGTAAAAGATAAAAATGTAAGAAATGAATAACTGCTAATAGACAAACTAATTTTAATTTGAATTTGTTTCTCAGTCATAATTTCAGAAAAGTATATCTTTCTCCTTCAGAAGAAATGTTTATCTGCTTATAAATACTAACTTCCTTTTATATTATAAATATAGACGACTAACTGGATATCATTGAAAATCTATGCTGAATTCTGCACTTGTATGATGGTAGGTAAAAATGATTTAGCTAACTTTTGACAAATGTACTAATGTATACATAATAATGTATCCTGGAATAATCCTTGAATAAAAAAAAGAATACAGGTCTTTAGTGCATATAATAGTAATCTATTTTATGCCATTTTGTGAGATGGAAAAGAAACAAATCGGGTCTCAACGTACTTTGCTATCAACGCATAGGTGACTGCATTATCGATTGCAGTATAAAACGAGGACCTGTATCAGTTTTCAAATTAAGTACTAGCTGCGCGTTTCTCCTCTTTCAACAACACAAGTTTATTTCCGTAACTGAAAGATATGCCGTTGGATTCCAGTCTATTTCATTTGATCTCTGTACATTCATACATATAATAGTCAATAATATATAAAGCATGTACAATTTTTCTCCGCGAAATGGTTTATATTTTTACTAAGCTTACTGTGTATAATGATATCTCTATAGTTATTTATTCATAAACAAGTTGCATTTGTACGTTTGTTTCTCAGCAGCATGTATATAATTGAAAAACATTCCTGCATTTGAAAAGCTTTGTATGAATTTATAACAATTAGCATAGTTCTAAAAATAAATGCATGACCTCAGAACCTATTTCATTCAGCTTTATTGCTGGAACATAATATAATAGTAGTAACAATGAAATTTATTGTCTTTTATTTTCTTTATCTATATAACTTTCCAAGAATTTAACAAGAAAATCTTGCTATTCACTAATGTTTCAAAATTTACCTTTTGACCAATTGTTGTAAAGAAAAGTGATATCGCTGTACCACGTCTGGTTAATTGTATCATCACATTTTTTGCGCCGCAGGAACTTTCAATTAGATATAACATTAAGTATTCGGAAAAGAGTCACGACTTCGAACACATTATTATCTATTATTTAAACGATCAATGCATGCTGACAATTATTACGGCTTGCCTACGAATTCGCTTGCGGAGAGATGTGCAAACATATAACTGTATTAACATGAATGACTCCAACTCATTAACCCCTTCTTTAGCAAAATATATCTACTTTCGGAACACTGCAGTAATCATGTAAATTCCGTTAGATTCTATATCATTGATTTATTTTAAATATATACGGTATCAGCGTTTTACTTTTTATCGGAACTTTACAATATGAAATAAGATGACTTTATAAATAAATTCATTTTGTAACTATTTCTCGATATTGTCCTGTATCTCCATGATATGTAGCTAATTTTTCCGTGCATTTTACTTTAAAACCATTTCACTATTTACATAGATTGTTTGTTTTTCTTAATTTCTTTCTTTCTTTTTTTTTCTTTTTCTTTTTGATATATCGTAATCATTTGTGTTGCTAAAAATTGACCATAGTTTTTTCTGTGTGACTTTTTGCCTTTTTCGTCCTCCATAACTTATTCGAATCAATTATGTTATTTTCCCCTGTTTAAGTTTTATTTGTCTCGTCTTCTTTTCCAGCATATCCACATCTCTGATTGTGTTACCTGTTCTAATCGAAATAGAAATCTGATAACTACAGTTTCCCTTTTAATTTGGATTTCAAGTAAACATCATTTGCAATTTTTTTCAATGAATTGATCGAGATACGTTCAGACTTTTCTCGCATTCTTATAACGAAATATCTAGAAAATAGTAACCAATATAAATATCATTTATAATTAACCACAAATGTGGCATCCTTTTTAAGGATCGCTTTATCAAATTTGTTCACTTTCCTTTTATCAGTATTTGTATTCTTTACATATATGTGTAGAGGCGCATGGCTTATTAGTTAGGTGTTGGTTTCATGATCGTAAGATTGTGTTTTCGATTCCTGGACAGGGCGATACATTGTGGTCTTGAGCAAAACTCTTCCTTTCACGTTGCTCCAGTCCACTCAGCTAGTAAGAACGTGTAAATTTGCTGTGGACCGACGTCCCGTCCAGAGGGGAGCATATATACGCAAGAGAAACCGGGAAATCGTCTCTATGCTCCTTACAGAGTAGTGTGGACTAATCATACGTATATGTAGGTATTAGTTTCGAACACAGCAACTACAATGAATTATATACTTAACTGATGAGATCAGAAAAAAGGCGAAATATGTTCCAATATGTCTCTTATATTTGTCCAGCGTAAAACGCTATATGCGCAAGGCTATGATAGTCAATTAAAAATTAAATCGGTATTTGTTAGTGACTAAAACCTAAACGTTTCTCCTCACCGTATAGTGATTTATAGTCAGCTCATTAATATTCCACAGATTGTGTTCATGCATTTTATACCGTTCTGTAATTATATGATGAAATCAAACACAAAATTTTATTATAACAAACAGGAAAATATAACTACTTCAGTTATTTTCAAAGGCGTTAGCTATATCATATTTTAGCTCTTTACAAATATAAAAGAAATGGGTGGAAAAATAAAACTTAAGCATCTATAAATAGAGCTGAATACAAAGAAAGTTCAGTAGAAAATGCCCATTTAATTGCATTGGATTAGATGGGGAGGACTTTTGTAGAATATAATAAGACAAACAAAAATCGAGACACGGGATTTCTATATACTTTTCTCAAGCTAATGAACATGTTTGAGAAACCAAATTTAAGGTATTTTATTTGTTCTTGTTATCGACTTGTGTTCCATTATCATTCATTGTTTGACCCGCATTTCTATACTGTTTTCAGCTCCACAAATAGCAGGTGATTGATATATGCATCTTTATCACGATATCATTAACTGAAAGTATTATCTACTGATATTGTGATGCCATTAAAGATGGCAATTATGCAAGGTAAATGCTTATTTCATCAGGCTTTCTAACTCTTGTTTCACTATCTATAACTCTAAGCCCCCTATTTCATATTCCTTACAACAGTTCACTTATCTATTTCGTTTCTATACCAGGATTGCTTTTTAGCATAGGTTTAATGCCTTGTAGATATCATTTCTAAATTACTAATGCACGTTTTACTGTAGCTGCTACTTTCATTATTGTTGCTGATACTGGAATTATAAATATTATTTCCTTATCTATCACCAAACACTTCATATATTAATCTACTTTTCTTCTAATTCCTTCCATCTTCATGCAGTTTCATTTTAAGCTGGTGCGTTTAATGCATTAATGGCTACACGGGCATATAGATTTTGCATATTGCTTTCAAACATAACAAGCCTTGCAGTTATTTCATCATTATCACCGACGTTATCTACAGAACATCATCATCAGTAGCAGCTGCTACTTCCGCAGCGGCGCAGCAGCAACATCGGTAGTACCAGCAGCAGCAGCAGCAGCAGTAGTAGTGGTAGTGGAAGTGTGTTGATAAAAGCATTTTGTTAAAAGTTCAGTAAAGCTATTATGCAAAACACCGATAAAACGACCACTGCATTTGTCTCCGCGAATTACATATATTACTTACTGTATATGATCCAATGTTTGTAAATAATATGAGAGTCCAACGAGGAAGCTCGGGGACAACGACTAAGTAGGTGCAAGGCGAGAGTTCATAATAATTTATTCAGTAGAAATATATCAGCAAATTGAAAAGATATTGCGCAATCCATGTTTAACGATACCATTATACTGTAATTCGTTTACAATGTTCTCTAAGCATCGCTATATATATATATATATATATATATATATATATATATATATATATATATGGGAATGTTAATACATGCCCAACGTTGAACTCCTCATTCGTATCATTATCGAACCTGGAGCTTAACTATAGTCTGTCCCTAGCACTTGCTGAGCATTACTTGACACATTTGGGCCTTCTTGACACCAATACCTATCATATCCTATATATATGGGAGAATGTACGAAAAAAAACAACAACAGACGAGGACAGGTGGTGTAAACAACAAAAGGATGTATTAGTTTGACGCTCGGGAATACAGAAAGTCTTTAACGTTTGAAGCTACGCTCTTCAACAGAAAGAATACGGAGAAAACAAGGAGAAAAACACGGAAAATCCTGTCTCCACTCATCAAACACGAACTTCTGGATTCTACATTCTTTCATTCTGGATTTATTCTTTCTGGACTGTTTTATTCTGAACTCTACACCCTCCAGCTGCACCTCTCCTACCCACGGATTACACTGGACATATATAATCGTGCGTGCGTGTATATGTATGTATATATCTAGGTGTACATATACACTCACACATATATGTGCGAATGTGTATTTCAATATATATATATATATATATATATATATATATATATATATATATATATATATACACACACATATATATATATGTTGTGTGTGTGTGTGTGTGTGTGTGTGTGTGTGTGTGTGTGTGTGCGTGTGCGTGCGTGTGTGTGGATGTATTTTGTAATGAAATATTGTCAAGCCTAAAATAGAGGCGTATTTTTTACCATTGATTCAGAAACATATTATTGCAGTGAAAGGTAACAAATTCTAATTTCAAAACTAAAAATACAACAGAAAATTTTGCGACTCATCAAATTGGGAGATGTACGCAGGATCAGAATTTTCAGATTAATTGTTATGACTGCCCAGAAGTTATTCTCTCTCTCTCTCTCTCTCTCTCTCTCTCTCTCTCTCTCTCTCTCTCTCTCTCTCTCTCTCTCTCTCTCTCTCTCACTCCCTCTTCTTTTAAACTATATGGGAAGGAAACTTGAAGCTGAGGATAATGTAAGATTTATTTTCTTTTTTCATTCACAGGCTCTATAGTATTGTTATTTTGAAGAAAGTTAACTTCATTTTCATATTGTGTATACACTGGTGTGTTATAAAACATCTATTCCCCACAGGGGCAGTATTAATACGGAGAGGTAATATTTATCTCTACTTCATTGTGGATATTGTTTTAGAACAAATTGTCGTAGTTACCATGAGAGTGATTACCATCGTGTGATTTTCGACCTTATCCATGATAAACACTCGTCCGATAGAGATAGCAACGATTTATCTCCCCAGCAGCGATATATAGAATAACAGTGAATTTTGTTTTAAAATATCTATTAGCGACAGAAGCAGTATTAATACCGAAAGCCATTATTCATCCTCACTTAATCGTGGATGTTCTGTTAGAACAAACTGTACTGCGGCAATTACCATGAGAAAAAAACTCATATTGGATTTTAGTGCAAAATGCGCTGTTGTTGATAACCATAAGAATATGTAAACTTTCCTTATACAGATATACTGGAAAGTGTTATATCACTCGTTGGCTTATGTTTCATTTACGTGTTCACAGACGCGCGCATTTGGTCAGTCTTTAGCGCGCACACATATAAGACCAATTCGTAAAGTATCGACAGAGAAAACAGGGAGTAAAGTGGTAGGAAAGATAAAAGGATGGAAGTAAAAAGGAAAACATATACCCCTACTGTTGACACTGGACATTCAAGACCGATAAATGAATTCTACCACTTATAAAACAAATATCAAATTTATGCATGGATCACAAAACCGTATATAAAATATATAGAAATGATAGAATGATCCTTCAAGCGAACATTCCTAAAACTCATTCCAATTCATTAGGCTGCTCAACATATTGCATAGATACACGGCATGTGTGAAGTTACATCCAGTTTCATTAAACGAAATGGCCTGCTCTTTATGTTTCTTCAATTACCACAGAGCCTTTTCCTAAACTCAAGAAATTGTTTAAATACTCATACTCCAGTGAAGATGCATTCTGATATTCGAGTATAAGCTGCAGTGCCTCCAGTTCCGAACGACAGCTGCCATTCAGAACTAAACAGCTAGTCTCCCACACTACACAGTACTAACATCAGGGCTGGATTAAGATTCACGGAGGGTCTAAGCGCTTAAAAAGTTTTGATACCCCCATATACATATCTAATAAGCATGCCTCAAATGTCACAAATATTCGAATGTAAAGGATATATTTGCTAAATTCTTACCCAATAATTACCTATTCTAAACTGAAAGTAGTTGTTTGATATATTAAAGAGTAAACGTATTCAATAAAATCGCCAGTGTCTTCAACCACGCCCTCCAGACGACTTCTGAATATTTCTTCTTGACGGTCTCCTTGTTTAAGTTGGGACAAAAATTGGCCCTTTCTTATCTTGTATATCAAATGTCTTCACACACTATCTGCCTCATGAGAAACTCAGACTCCCATTCCCTGGCGCTAGACCTGATTGACTTGGAGGGATCATCCTCAATCATGGCCTGAATCTCACTAAAAAGTTAATAGTCATTCAAATCAGGAATTGGACAACATAGCCCACCAGAATAGAGAGAGTTATTGTTTACAGAGACATTCTCGGGTGTAGGAGGTTTATCCAGGAGTTTTTGAAAGAATTTGTTCAAAGACTTCTTGAACTTTATGGGGTCTGTCTCCGCTTTAATGTGTTTTGGTGCAATGTTAAAGAGAACGCGGCCAATTGAAGTGAAATAATTGTGCTGTATTGTTGTTATGTGAAGCGAGTATGATTTATGTTGTGGGCGGATAGCACAGGGCCTAAGTCTTGGGTATATCTCAAAGGCGATGTCATAAACATTTGGACAAGGCTGATGCAATATTTCCTACATCATGCAGCCGATGTAGCACTCACAGTGGCGTTGGAGAGAATAAAGGTTGCGCTTTTCTAGTCGACCCGAATAGTCAAGGCCTGTCATGCCATATATATATATATATAAATAATGTATATATAATGTATACATGTACATATTATATATGTGTATGTATGTATGTATATGTATACATATATATGTATACGTATACATATATATGTATGTATGTATGGATACTTATACACATATATATGTATATATATGTATATATATATATATATATATATATATATATATATATATATATATATATATATATATATATATATATATATATATATATATATATATATATATATATATATATATATATATATATATACATATGTATATATATAAGAAATGGACATCCACCATTATTCATCTGAATAACTGTTATATAGAATATCTTTCAGCGACTAATCATATGTATGTACCCGATAACCAAGGTGGAGCAACATGTGATTCCTATATATGTTCAGTTTTTTTATTATCATTATTTATTGTGTACTTTGAAAACACTATTGCATGTCAAATCCTTAATAAGTGTATATAGCAAACCGCGTTACCGTTTGTAGAAGTACTGAGCAGCTTCTCGGTTCGCAATTGGTTCCACTTTTAAATAGAAGTGAAGTGAGTTGAACATATGCAGTTAACTTCATTGCTTAGTTTTTTGCAAATCATCTCATATTTCTTGATTTCCCATACCGTTCTAGAATATTAGATGTTAAAAGATAGTGAAAAGAAATTAACATAATCAGATCCCCTCCCACTGTATGATTTCTAGGATCTATAACGCAAAGAACCGACAAAACTATTAATATCTGCTATGCCCTCGTAAAATACGAATAAAGATGTACTCTATGACATGTTGAAATCCAATAATATTTCCATATTTGAAGCTATTCCTGATAGACTGAAAATAAATTATAAGGTATCTTCAGAAATAAGATAGTAGTAAGCTAAACATAATCTGTTGGAAACATCAAATAACATATATATTGGGAAAAGAAACAGTAAAAGTGCATTGCGAATTAAGGAGGAGGCTCACAGTAAATATCTACGTGCAATAGACAGCCAAGAGTAAACTTAATTGAAGAGTGAATAAACAATTCAACAGTTTTCAATGCCCTGCTTGTAGATATTCTACTAAATTAATTAGAGTCTTCAAAGGTCTTCATCTGTATAGAGAAATTGCTGTCTTCAGTTAAATCGATATATAGAAAAAAAGGGTGAAATATCTGCTATAGATAAGAGTTTACTGAATAACTGCATTAGGCAGTGGTGGTTATTTGACATTGCCCAGTTAAGCTTTCCGATTTTTTTTTTCTGAAAGCTTAATTGAAATTGTATATCTGCCCACTAGCTTAGAATATGCATGGTATATCTTAAATATAAGAAGAAAAAAAAGCGCGCAGATATCTAATAAAGATTCTGGTACAAATTAAATTAGCGAAAGAAAGAAATGATTCTACTGCTTTGGAAATTAGACATATTCACGGATATATATTTTAGCCACTAGCCCCAAATATATAAACATTTTCTGTTATCAGCTGGAGTTCTGTGGTCACAATATACTCCTCTATATGTTGGTGCACTGTAATTAGGAATACTAGTTGTACCCTATATTGATGCTTTCGAAATTAGACTATATTTGGGACTTTCTGGCATTTCAGCTTTGATAGTTAATGCTTGCTATACTTTAATAATTATCAATATTAAAATTCATAATATATTACATTCAGTTTTTAAAAAAACTGATTAGGAAATCAGTTTATTCTCTAATAAAACTTGAGAGTACACCGCATTATATTATAGTAATTATCCTCTTCTCTGAGGTTTCTTCATGTTTGAGATTTATCAGTATCATCCCGGTAAAGTTTTCACCATTGATCTAACATATGCATGGTTGTCTCCCAACTTCTCTGGTATTTCTTTGGCAATACACATTGATTAAATATTTTGCTTTTATTTTTTCTAAGTGCTAAACTTTCCGGAAATTGATCTAAATGACTGTCGTGAAAACATATATCAGCGCTTATTTTTACTGCCAGGTTTATTCAAACTGGAGTTTAAATTGTTAGGAATGGGATGGAATATTTGGCAATAGAGATATTATAAATATACATGAAAGAATTTACATATAAATACAAGAAGTGAGATTAAAAGCAAATGAAATGGGGTATTTTACGAATGACAATAAAGGTACCAGTGTATTTATAAAGAGGTACAGAGATAAATCATTTGGTTAGACAGGGAAATATAAAAGAGATTTCATGAATGAAGAGTAGCAAGTGTGAGTAGTAACATAAAAGAAAGAAGGGAGTAACTATTTCCTCTGTAAATAAAGTGAAGTCGTAAATATTTAAAATGTATATATGTATTTAGAATACAATTATCCACACACTTATTTAATGTATATTTGTTTATATTTATGATCTTTTAGTATTTCGCCAACCATGAAATTTCGATAAAACGGTAACATCAGTATAATGTCAGATAGCTTCTGGAGGTATAAAGCTGCTTCGTTCCGGTCGATAAAATAAGGTACAAGTGAAATACAGGGATCTCATTCGTCGAGTTTTACCTCGCATGAATATTGATGTTCTTGTGTTTATTTAAGTTAGAAATCATTATTAAAAGACAAGCAACTATGAACAGAATGAGTATAAACACCATTAATTTCAAACAATATACATGATAAACAGTAATATAATGCAATGATACATCAATGATATCGTTTAAAAGGTATATTTATACATCTTTGTATGTAATGGATGTAAGTATTGATTTAAAGTGTTATTTGTACTTAGCAAAGTATAGGAAAGGAAAACAATTTAAAAAGTCATTTTGTCTTCTTCATAGAATCATAAAAATGGTTGCACTGTTTTTAAGATGACAGCTGACTACTAAACATCATTTTAGAAATAATATAGATTAGGAAAGATAGAAAAATAGAACAAGTCTAATAATGGACAAAGGAAACGAGTGTGCGAATTGTAGCACGGTTCCTTTCCGTATATATATATATATATATGTTATGAATTAAGGTATGTTCTGCTTTTAAACATTTCAACAAGAAATCTATCAATGATATCTTGTGAAATAAGTTATTATATGTCATGCTGTTCAGCGTTTTGCAATTTCCTCATCTCCATATCATGTATATCAGTCGCCAACACGAGAAATAATGCTAGTAATATATTTTGGTAACTAATATTCCAGGCGTATCAACACTTTTATCTCCTTTCAGAAATGATTGGCATTTAGGTTTGAGATTTGATATATTACGTGTTAATGTCTGAATTGTCTATTACTTAAATATCCTCAGATGTATATTAATATTCCGTATCGATGAGGAAACGAAAATGCTCAGACATAGTGCTTTCAATATCATTTGTCGAATATGCCTTGAATAATCCATAAGACACTGTGTTTTGTGTCAGTAATTATGCCAAAGGATCTGCCCCTGTCGTAAATTGTTTCATTTGTACAAACACAAAATATATATGATTCATTCATGTCTGTGTTTCATATTAACTTAAAAATAAATGTTGACGTCAATATTAACTCTTTATTCTTGTTGTCTACATGTCATCTACAAGAAATAAATCTGGTATTTACAGACAGTTATATAACGCTACAAGAGTAAATGTAGAAGAATTAAATAACTACAAACTAGTAATGTTGGTATCTCTAATTAAAAACGTCATGCTATTCCGTAATAATTACTTAAAAGCTATGTACGTAATTAGAATTCTCACCAGACGAAATAAATTATATTCTATTATTTTTTTAATTATTCATTTTTATCATCTAATATGTCTAAAACGTATTTTTTTCTGGTTCAATTTACTGACAATAACTAATATTAAATACATTTTCTGCTTGATGATATTGATGTTAATCAATGCAAAGCAATGATGACATTGTTTTAATAATTGTAATAATTCATGTTATTTATGAATAATAATTTCAAAGCTTTGGCAGGATATTACACACGCAGAGACACACACAAACATTTATATACTTTTAATATTTACAAGTGCAACCGCACTACAACCATGCATAAATTTATCAAACATGCATAAATGACAACGTCAGTCATTTATATTTCAAATTGAAGTCGACACTCGTCAAAGAAAGTCTTCTTTCTCCTCCTATCTATAGTCTACAATGTCAAATAAATATATTTCATGACTGAAATAACCTATCAGATTAAATGCACATCTGTTCGACTTTTTATTCCCCTCTGTTCATTTCTATGTTACATTATGTGAAGTATTCTAAGTAAAATCTATTTCAATGTTATGCACAAATTATTTGTATCACACGCCATCAATAGGTAGAAAAGATATGTTCCTAGAAATAGGAAAAACTTGTAGCACAGACACTTGTCAAAGTTAATTAAGGCAAACAATATCATTATTGCTAAGAGTTTGTTTTGTATGAACAACTTCTCTGGCATTCATTTATAATGTAGCTTTTGAAGAAGTCACTCATCACGTAATTACTGTTGGTATCTATATGTAGCTTAGTCAACCTCATGAAGATGCTGATGATGATGATGATCACCAAATTGAATACCTGCCCTTTCATTTTGTGAATAAGAGGCTGTGTATTCCATAGGCCAGCGTAATTTCCAAACAGAATCAGTTTGACATCTTTAAAGGAGGACTGACAATCTAGTCCTTAAACACGAAAATGGCAACATCGGTCGCTTTCACACTGTTCTCCATTAACCCGTTTTTGTTGACAAGGCTTTTTTTATGAACTCGCGTTTGGTATAAAAGACTTTTGCCCAAGAAAATAGTCACTGGGCTCGAACTCAGGGCACATATGTGTGTGTGTGTGTGTGTGTGTGTGTGTGTGTGAGAGAGAGAGAGAGAGAGAGAGAGAGAGAGAGAGATACGGCCACAATTGATAGAAACAAATCAAATCGGTGTGTCACCATTACCTTATTCGATGACTTAAAATAATAGAGGATCTAAAGAAATTAATACGCGCGTGCACAACCATATACGATAAATATTATATGAAAGATATATGGTACAATTAGATTCATACAGAGCAACAATATCTATCTGCACACACACACACACACACACACACACACACACACACACACACACACACACACACACACACACACACACACACACACACACATAATGAGTTAAAACATATTATAAATGCACAAACAAAAGGGAAAGAGACACAGATGATCGTCAACTCCTCATCAGTTAACGGCCAGTTGGTCAATCGCGATTTCGCCTTCTTTTCTCAAAATATTTAATACTCTTTCGACGTGGAAATATAAGGGGAAAGTCAGAAGAAAAATAAGTGAAAATGTACGTTGGAAATCAAAACAGTAAAGGCTTTTTATGAAAAGTAACGATATATATATATATATATACAATTAGATAAACTGAGGTAGTAATAACAGTAATAAAAGCCATTATTGTGAGTTGTTAAAGAGATTCAGAAGCATACCGGTTTCGTAATGTTACTAATCATTACTTTGAATGCACACCGAATACTGAACGGTGTCAGGTCTACTAGTCCCTGAGTAAAAAGATTATGTGTACGGGATGTAAGTAGTTCTGGATTTGGTGCAATTAGGGTAGATCTAGATTTGTAATGTGAATGGTGTATGGAATGTATGGGGATTAGTGGTATTAAATAAAAGGTTTGTAGTGTTCTATATTATGTTATGTGATATACATTTTTTTTACGCCCTTTAGAGTCTAACCAGGCTCATGGGCCCGGTTTCGCGGTTTCTATGGCGTATGTGCCCCCCAGCTGGACGGGACGCCAGTCCATCGCAGCTTTACTCAAGAAAGAGGAAGAAAGAATGAGAGAATGTTGGGGAGAAAGAATACAACAGGGGTCGCCACCACCCCCTGCCGGAGCCTCGTGGAGCTTTAGGTGTCTTCGCTCAATAAACACACACAACGCCTGGTCTGGAAATCGAAACTTCAATCCTCCGACAGCGAGTCCGCTGCCCTAACCATATATATATATATATATATATATATATATATATATATATATATATATATATATATATATATATATATATATATATATATATATATATATATATATATATATATATATATATATATATATATATATATATATATATATATATATATATATATATATATATATATATATATATATATATATATATATATACATTTGGAGAAAAGAATTCGAAAGCTGAAATACACTATTATAACGCTTCAATGTAGGAAGGCATATAACTAAAACTAATTAAAGCATTAGTGTTTCATGCACCTTTGCACTATTGTACTATCCATGATCAGCCCAGGGACAAGAACAGGATATTCTAAATCCACAGTGACCAAATTATAATTTATCTATTTTGCTAAATGTGAAAAGGTAAATAGCCTATTCGTGTATGGAATTATATTTCTAAAATCTACATACTTTAGCCAAGAGAAATATATATCGTGATATCAACATTTGTGTTTTCCACTCGTTGAGAAACCTATGAAAAATTTCAAGGAAACAAATCACCGAATGACAAGATTATTTCAGTAGCTAATACGCATTATTCATAGTTTGCATGATAACAATTTGAAAACAAGGCTGTTTATATTACTTCAAATCCATATATAACTCATGTGTATAATAAAGATAATGTTTTTTTCGAAAATGTTGGAAAATAACTGACATACAGCATGATAAAATACAGATATAGGAGATAATAAGTATAAATCTTTAAAAATACGTTTCTGATAAAATATATATGACATATTTTTATTACAAGAACGTACATATTTGGCGTAAATTTACTTTGCTATTTACAGTCATCGATACATGTTCATGTTGTTCGGTTATTTGTCATTTTTCTGTCTATTTGACATTTATTGATAATTCTTGTATTATATTACCGTCGCGGTACTCCCATGTGTAACTTTTTTTTATCTCTAGTAAAATACAGTATGCGGAATATTCTTAAATATAACCAATAATAATTTGGTAAATATATGCAGTTAAGTTTTATAATTCAGTCAAAATGACTCGTTCCTTTTCAATGTACCTTTTAAAGACAAGAATTTTAGATTACAAAATGCTCTCTTGGTTTTATTTTTATTGTATCATTGAAATAATATAAAAACGCCAGATATTTCTTTATATTTTCAACCACTTCACTCTGTCAAGAATATTCCTGTTTTGCCCTATTAATGGGTTTTTAAGGCTTTAGGTAGTCTCGTGTGTGTCATTCCTATATCATGAGATTTTTTTGTATTTCGTGCTATCACGATCATTACTAATTGTTAAGTTTTATATATATATATATATATATATATATATATATTGGGTCATCCCATAAATAATGCGGTGTTTTCAATTGAATGAACTAAAAGCCGGAGAGAGACGGAATAAATTACCTGCATCCACTTGCTATAATAGCAGGTAGTAAATTTTCCATGTAATTATTCTTAGTGCAAGTTTTGAAGAGTGCAGTTCGGTTTCAACAGTTATTTTTTCAAAGCTATATTGGAAGTAACAAAGCTGCATATTCGTCATATTTTGCTTTATGAGTTCAATAAACGCAACAACGCAGCGGAAAGTACGAGGAATATTACAGCAGTACGAGGATCGGACAATAAGCTTAAGCCAGTGTTAACGGTAGTTCCAGAAATTGTGAGCCGGAAATTACAGCCTAAAAAATGAGCCTCGTTCTGGAAGATCTGTAGTTCTCTACGAGGACGTCCTACAAAGCCTGGTGGAACAAAATCCTATCGAAAGTGTTGAGGAACTAGTAGAGAACCTTGGATATGGTCATTCAACCATTCATCGACACCTACGTCCCATCGGAAATTCAACAAATTGGATCAATGGGTTCCTCAAAAAATTCCCGAGTCTAATCGAACGCAGAGACTGAATGTGTGCTTTTCTTTGCTGTCAGGTCTCAAGAATAAACCTTTCTGGGACCGAACAATCACTGGTGACGTGAAATGAGTTCTCTATAAAAAGGTCAAGCGCTGAAGACAGTGGGTAGGGAATGGAAAAACACCGGCACCCCAAGCTAAAGAAGGTCTTCACCCACGTAACTTGATGTTATCTGTTTAGTGGGATATGAAATGTTTAGCCCACTTTGAACTTTTAAACACAAACCAAGCGATAACAAAAGAGATCTACTGCGAGCACCTTGAGCGGCTTAACCCAGTGCTAGAAGAAAAACGACCACCTTTTGTTTCAAAACGAAAAGTGTTCTTCCCTCAGGATAATGCTCGGCCACATAGAGCATGGATAACAGTCCAACTGCTGGAACAGTTTGAATGGGAAACCATATTCACCGGACATTGCCCCATCTGACGACCTAATATATATATATAAATAAATATAAATAAATATATATATATATATATATATATATATATATATATATATATATATTAGGTTCGTGTCCCATTATATATATATATATATATATATATATATATATATATATATATATAATGGGACAAGAACGCAAACCATCCGGACAGTTGGGTGATACAAAAAATGGGACAACAAAACATCCAGATAGACGATACAAAGAAAACAAGGACGGGTCATTCGAAGTTTTCTTTCCTCAGTCGAATACCAGATTATATTCGCAATTTTGGCTGATTATATTCGAGACTGCTCCAGTCTGGCTAGCCCCAAGGAAAAACTAAGCTAAGAGCATTAGATTCCTTGGAAGAAAGCAGCAAAAATAAGGACGGAAAAAAACCCGACAATGTTGCACAAATACAATAAAAATAATAACAGAACATAACAACAGGTGTCTTTCGACTAAGAACGAATTAAATTAAGCTGGCGTGTGTGGTAATAAAGCCTTACGGCAGTGATACAAGATTTCACAAGCACAGGGAGGAATATCGATGTTGCACGGACAACGGCCCGCCAAGAAAGAAAGATCAGGCTTGGGGAGGAAGAGAGAGAGAAAGAGAAATTTATCCTTTATGTTCCTTAGAAGCCTAGATTCAGTAGTCTTTTGTGACAGTTCGTAATATATTTCCATTCATACACTGGTACCATTTTACTGGGAACTATATTGCTAATTAAGAGGTCGCAAAGCGAATTATATCAAAATCGATTCCGGGATAATGATTTTATTTTTGTCATTGACCTCGAATACATATATATTAAAGTGAATCCCATCTTAATTTCGTCTCAGAATATAAAGTGGCATAACTATACTGTAGCTTATTTGCTCCAGTTTACTTACTGTTTATTCCACTACAATATCTCATCTATTATTAATAATCCACACATTACATGTCTTAATCTATTCTCTGTTCCTCAAATTTAATATACGTTTCCTATTATTGATTATATGTATTGTCTTCTAGGTATTGTATTATGTCTCCATTATATCCTTGTATCGCAATCTCGGAATAATTACCTATGAAATTATATCAGACAATAGAATGAAATCCGAGCTATATTGATTTTCGTCTCTTATGTATCTACACATTCCATATACACGTAAGTAAAAATACAGGGAAATAAGATAATATTAATTCCTCACACTAGCAAAATACCCCGAATATTCATAACACGTCCGTTGATTTCAATGCTCATCTACATTAATGTTATTTACTCACAATTTCAAACATTTGATATTATTAGTTATTTCTGTTATTACTTCCTTCCAGAATTTAATCCTCTTGATTACCGTGCTTTTATATACTAATTGCATGGATAATCGTAGATATTCAGGTCACTATACGTATGTCATCTCCTAATGTAGAATGGTGAAACTGAAATATTTGAAGAAAAATTGGTGAAGAATGCAGGAGTAAGGAACGATTGAATGTATAACAAGATGCACTCCGTGGAAGCGGAGTGCATTTTGTAGCATTCTTTGGAACCAGGTCATCGAATGGTCTACAAACAACTTATGTGTTCCTCCTTTTTCTCTTCTCTAGAGGCTGACTAAGCCACAAAATGATGTTTCACTTCTCTGTATTGTTTATTTGGTGATTAACTAGAAGTCATCTCTGAGAAATCAGGTATAGGAATTTGTCTGCAATTCTGGGATTTCTACTAATCGCAATATTTTATTCACTCACGGATATATGGGAGATAATAATGAATCTGACGGTATTTCCCCACCGACGGTAAACAGATTGTATATTATTTGCTACATTCCATCGACTTCTGCTAATCTATCACCCTTAACGTGTATGTGAGTTTGTGTAGATATATGTTTTTCGGTATTATAAGATTTGCTCCAGTTATCGATGATCTCAGAAGTATTTACCAGCCTTCATTGATTAAGCTTCATTGTGAGGTCTCTTTTTGCTCCTACCTATTCTGCTAATAGCTATAAGGATAAAGATTTTTCTTCTGCTGGTTAACATATGGTACAAATGCAAGACATTTTAGTTACTATACCTATCCTGCAGGCGTTCAGCTTTGAAGCTTAACATTCGTAAACCTATTTCAAAGAGAATATTAACTGTTATAAACTAACAGTTGTTCTTGACAGACTGAATTAATCGGATTTATATGTATGATTTCTTATGTAAACACAAAATCTTTCAACTGAAACTTCACAACTGGTGACTTCAATTCATTTACATAATGCGAAATTACATATTTAATTAGAGCTACACATTTTGTCCTCCGTCGCATTTTAATCTATTGCTCTTTGGTAGCATTTGTTTCCATCCTTTGAAAATTTACCTTCATGCTATTTTACCTGAAGTGTCTTTTGTCTATAGATTGATATATTGGCACCTGTTATCTCTAGAAATAGTTTGTATGCCTAATACTAAGTTTATAATCGCATTCTTTCTTATTACTTTAACCGAAGAGAAAACTATTCCTTATAATTATGCATAAAATGCATGGTTTTAATGAACCAATTAAAAGAAGAATATATTAATATTCTACATTATATTATCAGTATGTGTCCAAGAGTTCTGTAGCATGTAAATAGTAAAAACTATAAGGTTGGAAGAGCAATTTTGGAAGTTCTCAATGTTAAACCAACACGAAAATAGACCTATTTTAACTGTGTAATAGATCGTATTTAACAATTCTACGTATATACTAATGAATTGTTACTGTCACATATACAATATACAGCTTATTCACATTGTTTTGAATTAATCATGCATTATATTGAAGCTTCTAGGTTTTCATGCTGTGACTGTTTATTTTTAGAAAGACATTGTAGGGTAAGTATGAGAGGTTGGATCTTGTTGGAATGAACATAAGACAGTTTGAATGCTAAATGTTTAAAATTCCTACCAGGTATTTAGTAAGTCTCTTTTAAAGTAATACTTGTATTCAGATGAACAACACAACACGCTCTTACGATTCTTTTCTGATTTATAATATTCTCAGCGGCTTATTATCATCTCAAGGTTAATTCTTGATAATACAGAAATGTTTTTTTTTTATTTCCTTTCATAGAAAAGCTAGCACTCTCCCTTTCTCTGTCTGTCTGTTTCTGTCTCTCCCTTCCTCTCTATATATGTACACACACAAATAGCATTTACATTTCTCAATCACCAGAACTATACATATTTAAAGCCTATTCTTTATAGAATTCACCTTGTCAGATATTAAAATGATTACTTCAAAGACAGGGAAAGGATATTTTCAATATTTGAATAAATGAATAAAAATATAACATTTTGTAATTTATAATATCCTTGGTGATATTATAGGAAATATGCCTTATTCATTCTTGCAGAACATTAAAATATTTTTAGAAATGTTCAATATAGTGAACAGAACTTTTCCCTTTCTTTCTTTCTTTCTTTCTTTCTTTCTTTCTTTCTTTCTTTCTTCCCCTCCTTTCTTTCTTTCCTTCTTTCCTTCTTTCCTTCCTTCCTTCTTTCTTTCTGTTTAGCAATATTCAAATGGTTTCCTACAATTGTGGTAAAAATAATTAGAAATTGAGAAGAGAACCAGAGTAAATATGCTTGCCCGCTTTAGTCATTTATGATATCCTATGCGTTGTAGATTTAGTATTGTTTTAATTACAGGAATCATTTCGAATTTCTTCCATTTCTAACATAATGGTAAGTTATTCTTTCTGAAGAGCATCACCCATCAATAATATAAATCGTTTCTATTTCAGGATTTACTTTGATCCTAAAGCCAATAAAATTTAATAAGCGCCTCTAATTACTACTTTTTTTTCTTTAAAAAACAAAATCAAGTGGACTTGCAC
Source organism: Octopus bimaculoides (assembly GCF_046866305.1). NCBI lineage: Eukaryota > Metazoa > Mollusca > Cephalopoda > Octopoda > Octopodidae > Octopus > Octopus bimaculoides. Next base: position 14,421,533 of record NC_142928.1, read on the forward strand.
GATATTGATTATCTAATGATAATTAGAAGCATTGATTCCAAACAACAATGCATATATAAACAATAGATTCAGAACAGAATTACAATCAGTGTAGATTGTGAATCACGTGTCTGCATAAAATGTAGAATAATGATTTCCAGGGATAATGAAAATAAAATAAAATCTGAAGCTAATGCAACTAATTACGTTATGAATGTACTTAAAAAATATAAGGTCACAAAAATATTTCTCATTGAAAATTCAATTAGAAGTTGTGGAATATGTTTAATCTATCTACAATAGTTAGATATTTAACTTGAAGATAAGTTCTATGCATTTAGAGTATTATTATTTAGTGTTATTATTGAGTGAAGATCAGGACACGCATGGTGTATTTGAGGATCAGTCCAGTTTCGGTGAAGTGATTAGGTGAGAAAGATTTTTGGAGGGTTATTCCTCTGGTCAAGAAATATTGAGAAAGTATAGGCTTGGAAGTTTAGTGATGACAAAATAAAAAAGCCTACAAATTCGAACTAAACATTGCAATAGGGGCAGAGATATGTCGGTGAATCCGTGCTCTCAGGTTGAAAGTATATTGAACGATGAAGCTTTTTTCAGTCAGCCGAATTCTATAGACAACATCAACTAGCATCTATAAATCTTAATACGTTTTCTTGTGAGCGAAGTATCAATCAAAATTTAAGTATCTTCTGAGCGGAAGAAGTGAAGCTTGTATGAGTTATAATGAAAAAAGTCGGATGTGTGGATATTAGTTGTCCACAGCGTTGGAAAATAGTATTTAGCAGTGACATAAATTAGTTTCTCGTTTAGAAGTAGAATAAATTGGTCTGACTTAAGAAGCAGAAATCATCATACTTTTTGGTCATGACTGTTGCCTACATTACTCTAAACTAAAAGTCTTGTCCCAAACACTAGATTTTTCATCTTCTTCGCAGTAAACCAATTTATTACACATGCGTGAATCAATTTTCAAACTGTTGTTCTTTTCTTTTATCAATCTACCTTGAGAGAATGTAAGGCCTTTAATTTACAACGAATTTTCTGTTTTTAAAGGAAAGCAAGTTTAGTAATTCACACCCAACTTTAACCATCAAAACAATACAGAATAATGATGTCTCACATTGGAACGAAGCCATATGTTTGTAGAAAATTGAGCTTACAAATTGTTAACACTTATGTCACAGAAATAATATAGAGACTGAAGTTGTACCAATTCTACTACTTCAACTTGAAGTGAAATGTAATGCAATTAATTTAAATGAATTTGCATAAGGATTTATTGCATTGCGTAAGATGTCACAAACTTGTTTCAGAGTTGTACTGTCGATTAAATTGCAAAACCCAGAACATGTCAAGTGTTTCATTTATCGACTACAGGAAGACTGACTACATAGAACTTCGTATTGAACAGATAGTCGTAACTACATACGCACTCAATGCATTCAAAACGGAGCACTACCGATTCGGCAACCACACTATAATATAACGATTAAGTGAATTTATATAATTGCTTGTTATAAAGTTTGCCTGTGGGATATTTCTATAACTTCATAAAGCATCAAAACTCCAAAGACTTTTGAATACGAACATTATATGAACATTTTACCCATGAAAATGTTTTGCATATTTTTAGACTAATTAATATTTGATTCTTCCTGAATAATAACAGTTACTCTCAGTGGAGTTATGACAGTGAATTACGTGATAATATATTATATCAAATGCATTTTCCTAAATATAATTTCCTTTTTATAGTCGAAGCTAATTGGAAAGAGAGAAAAATGTATATTATCAGTATTAGTGTTACCGAGATGTAATGAATAAATGTTAGAGTTGCCTCTTTCGGGACTTGAAATCAGAAACTAGAAGTTTATTGCTTCTTTTTATGACTTGTCTGGAGGGGCGGTTGCATTCATGACCTTCAGTAATTTTGCGGTGTTGATGAGATAGATGAAGTTGTGTTCATTTTGAAAATCTGTAAATATAGGTGGCGAGAGAACTCTGGAGGGGTGACATTCTGCAGAAAAAAGTTTTCGTTGTACGAGTAACAAGGGAAGAGAGACGAGTGTGTTGGGTGGAGTGGAGTATTGTGTAATTAGCCCTGATGAGTTTGCACTTGCGTTATGTTTAATAGCAGTGAGAGTTGGTCGATTTCTCAGGACGCGCTTACTCATTTGGTTTCGATGACATTCAAGATGTGCAGGTCTCAATTATCTAGGTAGTTCTGTAAAGTGGAACAGGAGTAAAGCTTAGAAGTTAAGTGATTGGGCGTCTGGTGGAGTGAAGTGGAAATAATTTGTAGAAGCGTTCCATAGTATATATAGTGAAAAACGATAATGAGTGAAGAAAAGCTTTACGCAGATATATAGTTTACGAAGCTGCTATGGTTAGAAATAGCAGAGTAAACGTTACTGAGTAGAGATCGTTTTCATATGTCACACAAAAATAAGCTGCGAGAGACCTTCGGCACTAAAGCACAGAATTTAAGTCTTTGGTTCCGATGGTCACATTGTTAGTGTCTTCTCTCGTTTTCAACATGACTGTCAAGCTGGCATGAGTGGGTCATTTTTCGCAGGCGTTATTCACTCGTAGCTTCGATTGTGGCACTGTAATGAAGCTACGAGTGATCAATAGCGGAGTTCGTATTTATGTGCTTTGTTTGTGTAAGATGTGGACGGGAATTCTGAAGTGGATAGCTACATCGCTATTTAAAAGAAAAAGATATAAAGTAGATGGACTGCAAGTTAGCGTTAGACAGACGGAGATTTATCTGGGGCAAGTGTTAGATAGTTTTATCAGTAGACAGGATTAAGTAGTGATCAGAATCTAAGAGGACCATAATTGGGAATTCATATAAGCCTGTTTTAAAGGCAATAGAAATATAAAGAGTGTTCAAAGTGTATGTCTATGAGGATTAGTGTGGGGACATTAGTAACTGTGGATAAATTATAATTGCATAATTTCCCCTATTTGCTCCATAAGCGTCGGTGTAGGAGGAATGAGTGAGCCAAGAACAGTTGTGAATAATGGAATTATCAAAGCAGTAGACATATGACCTGGATGAAGTTAAGTGGATTGCGGTGGTAATGATACCGCGGAATATATGCATTGCACCATCTCAGTGTTCTACCTAATTACCTGTTATAGACCTTTGTTCTTTTGTTGTTGGCAGGAATTGTCTGTCTGTGAGGAATCAGAAGCATGATCAATAATCGCAAACTAATCAAGCACTTGTTTTCAGAGCAGATAAATGAATTTATAGATGTAAATAAAAGTGTGACTAATGAATGCAACCTGTGTAGTGGATTTGAACGTAAAAGCTATTAGTCGGGGGATCAGTACTTAATCTATTCATGTATTTCGCCTTTAATGCTATAATGTATGGATATGCAAAAACACATGCCTATACCATATGCCAGTTCATTTATATGCTGCAATGGCATCGAATAGACATTTACTGTCTTTACAGAATGCAATGCATGAATAGATTTCAACTAACTGAATTTCGTTTAAAAAATATTTCTGCTAAGTGCTAGCTACTCGGGACAAAATATTTAAAATTAAATTAAGCTATATATAACATCTTGTTACGAAACAGAACAAGATGGAAAAACTTCTTCAATATTGATTTTTCTTACGATAAAAATAAAGATAGAATTATATAACAAAATGTATTGTTCTATATTCTGTTATACAAATGGAATCGATTGCTTTTCGCGGTTTAGAAAATATTTCTATACTTTTTCTATCTCTTTTGTGTTAAGTTGTCCTAGACAATATCTGCATGCTTCCGAATCACTTATTTCATCCAAAATGTTCTTTCAACAATCTTACTAATAATTTATATGCCATTCTTTCAAAGCCAATGCAAACACGTCATGTTCTTCATACCTCAGCTAGCTTACACACGGAAAGGAAATGCAGCATATTTATTTGTTTCTCTATGATTTTATATAACAAAAAAATAATGAAACAGGAAGAAGAATATAGCAAATTATACAATAGCGACATGGAAAGGAAACGACAAAAAGATTTTAATAACGGAAAATACCATGAATTAATTTGAATAAAATATTATTCAAAATAAAACATACGTAACAATCCTTTGAATATCAGCATTGTGACACGAAATGCAAAATCCAAGTTTTAGCAAGTGCTAATTCTTATACTTTAATAAATCATCATCTAAGTCTTTTCAGTTCAAACCCTGATCCTCTCAGCATATGGACCTTTTTTTCTTTAACAGTAATTCATATTGAAATGTACAAATTATACAAATTACAAAGCCTTCTATAATGTACCTGAACAATCCCCATCTAGCTTCTATAGAAGTCGTGTTGAATATAATAATATATTAACCAATGTCGTCTAAGATGTCATATTTTTCAAAGAGTGTAAAATGTGACTAAAGAAAATCTGGAAGCTATTTATAGTAGTTTGAACAATTATAAAGCAGCTTCCTTAATTTTGCGAAGTAATTTTATTATTATTTGCTGGTTTGAAGAACATTGTTTATGTATAAGAATTATGAAAATATTACATGACAAAAACTCCTAAGTTTTGACTTCATCACTTTAACCACATTATTTCTGTAAAGGAAACAGTTGTTTCCAGTTGAATAAATATAATGTTCATACAATCGTTCACAAAGGAATGTAGGTAGGGAGTAAGTTTAGGCTGGTTACGTCTTTACTGTTGTTATTTAGTGCCTTGTTTTCTTTCTCTTTCCTTGTACTGAAAGCAAGAAATACATTAAATACAACTAAAGAAATTAGCATCATCCTACGCACATTCTTTTGAGGAATAGATTGGACACACCTAGTTACTAAGGGCTTAAATACTGGACTTTGTACTTCTATCATTTACTCTGTCAAAATCCAATAATACTAAAATCAACAAAGATATTATCACAGCTAGTGCCAGCCTAACAATGAGAAACACCTTGTTTACAGAGTTGTACATGCATGAATAAATTCTAATCACGAACATATCCACAAATTTAATCAACTGAAAATCTTCCAAAACACCTTTCTATAACAACTGGAAAACGTAGTTACCACCCTTAGACCCACACACCCAAAGATGATTTTAACTCAAAGGCGACTATATAAAGGCAAGCCTAACTCTAATGCATTGCACTCCGGTGATGACTTAATTCGCCAAAACTTCAATGTCACTGTCAACATTTTTGTATAAAGAATAATAAAGTTGTACTTTAAAAAAGAATATTGTAAGCCATCAGATTCATGAACAATTCTTTTTTATTATAACTAAATATAAAAAAAATAAACTTGACCATATTTGCATGTATGTGTGTGTGTTTGTGTGTATGTAAGCGGAGGGGTACACGCGCTGAGATGAGTTAAACTAGTCATGTATATACAAATGCATTCTCCTACTTCTATTTATCGAGATGACGTACCAAATTCAGTAATCTCGCGGCAATGTTATATCTGAATATTTATATTTATTTTTAGATTCGATGAAAAATCAGTAGACTCGAAGCATATCAGCCGTTAATGATCTATATGGGTGTCTGTTTGTATTATATTAACAATTCTTTAACAAACAGGGTGTGTGTGTGTATATATATATATGGAGAATATTATTATTTTTAAATCTCTGAACGAGAGACATTTACTAACAGTACTCTATAGCAGTACTGCTGGATAGGACGATTGCTACTGTTATTTAGACCCAGAAAACATCGTCTCCAGCTAGCTATACGACACATTATCTTCGCCATTATATTTTCGAACAAGGGAGTTTAGTGTCCCCACTCAGCTCAAAGTGATACACAGTCACTGATCTAATAAATAGAAAATTTATATTTCTAAATCTCCAAACGAGAGACATTCAGCAACAGTACTCTAGAGTAAAGATTATTTGCCATCATAATGTGGCAGCCCTGGTTAGGACGATTGTTACTATTATTTAGCCAGCTGGAGACGATGTTTCTTGGGGCTACATAGCAGTAACAATCGTCCTAACTAGGACTGCCACATTATGTTGGCAAATAATCTTTACTCTCTCGCTGTCTCTCCCTATCCCTCCCCCTCCCTCTCTCTCTCTCTATATATATATATGTGTGTGTGTGTGCGTGTGTGTGTGAGAGAGAGAGAGAGAGAGAGTGTGTTTGCACACACATACACACATACACACACATAAACATATGTGCATCCGGTTTGTTCAATATAATTGCCAATATAATTATTTTAATAATGGTACTGTGCATACTACCGTTTGTGAAATATAGTTAAGTTAGTTCAATATAAAACTATTGGAATCCATACTTTGTCGAACGATCGATCGATATATATATATATATATATTACACAGACAGACATCCCAGATATTTGGCTTCTCTAAATTGTAATACTTATCGTTGTCATTATCAAAAATGCTTCGATGAAGCTGTTTCTCTGTGGGAAGTAATCAAACAGTTAAAAGAGAAATACATAATTATAAGCATCTCTATCTTTCTCTCTCTCTCTCTCTCTTACACACATACGCATACACACGCGCTCGCACACTCACTCTCTGTTTAAATGTATATACATGGGTGAATCAATAAATCTCTTTATTTATCTACTGTCGACATAGTAAATGATCCCAGCCTAATATCCACAAAGACCCTCTCCTAGTCAGCTTCAATCTAACCAAAATTTCACCTCCCTTTTTCACCTCTCCTTTTCTTTAATCGTATTCTAAAATATTCTTTTCTACTCCAGGCACAAGGTCCGAAATTTTGGGGGAGGGGCCCAGTCGATTAGTTCGACCGCAGTACACAACTATTACTTAATTTATCGACTTGAAATTTTCAGTCAACATCTTGACCAAAGTAAATAGATGGCTCATCTATGTAGTTTGATCTTAACATGGGCCCCCTCAATCGCTGAGTCCCCCTGCGACCGTAGGGGTTGCAGGGGCTTAGCGACGGCCCTGGATCTAGGCATCTACTAAACAAGCTACCAACTTAATTTTCACAATCCACAAATAGCTAAAATGAATTAAAAGGCAATTATGTTTTCCATTCATAAGAAACCTTCTGTCGTACTTTTTAATAAGAGTCAGCCAGTTTTATTACAGCCATGTCTAAATCATGTACATACTATATTGTATTACATTGTATTCACATTGTAATCTGTTGGTCATGTAAAGCGCCAATCAGTCTCTTGAGTGCTTTGCTTGCTACAAATCTCTGTGCGCTGTACTCTACCTCTCACTCTTTTCATTTCTCTATGTTAATAGCAAAGGGTATTTCTTTTTATCGTTCTCTCTCTCTCGCAGCCTGTGTTGCGTTGTCACACATGTCACTCTCCCATATAAATATTTATACAGATACACGTTCATGCACGCAATCGGTCTTGAGCTACTATTGTATCACTCACTCTACCTCTCATATTTTTTTTTCTCAACCCAGTCACACTGCTTTCCTTTCCTTTTACATACAACGCACAAACACACAATGACACAAACATACACACACGTACATTCGTACATTCGATTTATAATGCATCATAAATGTCCATGAATTGATGACAATTACAAGAGACAAAGTTCAGCAGATGAAGATATAAGCGAAATACTTACCATAGATCCGAGTAAATAATGATATCCAAATTTATTCATGCCGACTTCACTGATCTGAAAAATAAGAAAATAGACATTTTGAGATATAGAATTATATTTTATTAAGAATTATGTTTTTTTGAGCAAAACTTCTTGAACTTATTCTTTTTATTGTTGCTCATGTTAGCCGTAAACTGTCACGTTTCGTTTAGTAGTAACGCATCGATATTGAAAATTCTTTTCTTTTTTTTAATTTTATCTATATATTTATTTATTTGATTTTACTACGAACAAGTTTAGGGACATTTTAATTCTAGGGATATCCGTGTATAGTTTTCTTTTAAAACCGAAGATGAGCCCAGACACAGATTATCATCATTATTATTATTATTATTATTATTATTATTATTATTATTAGTAGTAGTAGTAGTAGTAGTAGTAGTAGTAGTAGTAGTAGTAGTAGTAGTAGTAGTAGTAGTAGTAGTAGTAGAAGAAGAAGAAGAAGAAGAAGAAGAAGAAGAAGAAGAAGAAGAAGAAGAAGAAGAAGAAGAAGAAGAAGAAGAAGAAGAAGAAGAAGAAGAAGAAGAAGAAGAAGAAGAAGAAGAAGAAGAAGAAGAAGAAGAAGAAGAAGAAGAACTGGCAGAAAAATTAGCACGTTGGGCAAAATAGCGGCTCTTCGTCAGTCTTTACTTTCTGAGTTTAAATTCCGCCGAGGACAACTTTGCGTTTCTTCCTTTCGAGATTGATAAAATAAGCACCAGCTCAGCACCGGACCCGAGGCAGCTTAGATATCTCTCCCCCAGACTTACTCATCTTGAACCAAACTTTGAAAACGTTGTTGATTTTGTTGTTGTTATTATTATTGTTCTCTTTTACTCTCTTTTACTTTTTTCAGTCATTCGACTGCGGCCATGCTGGAGCACCACCTTTAGTCAAGCAAATCGACACCAGGACTTATTCTTTGTAAGCCTAGTACTTATTCTATAGGTTTTTCTTGCCGACCCGCTAAGTTACGGTGACGTAAACACACCAGCATCGGTTGTCAAGCGATGGTGGTGGGACAAGCACACTCACACATACGCACATACACACAGACACACACAGACACACACAAATATATATATATATATATATATACATTCACTCAGATTAGAGTTGGGATTCTAAACTGATGATGTGAAATGTATATTATACGAGGCAGAGAGCGTAGGATTGATATACAGTAGAGGTGCAAACAGTTGGCTGTGGTTTGACAGCTGTATCAAGGATTTATCATAGAATGAAGGAGAAACATCCACAAGACTTTGGATTATATTACGTTTTAGCATGGACAGCAGTGACTGAGTATTGAAGTCCTCTGGTCCGAGACCCTTATTCACTCCCACTTCTCATTGGATATCTCTCCACAAAGTTGCATAGTCCAACTTCAAATTATAACTCAATCCAATTAATGTCTTATTGAATTTTATGTATTTTATACAATTATATATGTATCCTATTTCTTTAATCTTCATTAGAATTTTAATAATAGCATAATATAATCTACTATGTTTTTATACAATTTATCTCAACCATCCCACGTTTTTGTAAAGATATGAAAAGAAGAAAAGGAAACAATAGGTTAATTGATGCGAGAGTATCCAGTTTTAGAAAACGCCTAAAGTATATACTATTTATATATATAATTTATAATTCATATATATGTATACACACACACACGCACACATACACACATACACTCACGCACACACACCCACACCCACACACACACACACACACACACACATATATATATATATACATATACATACGAATATATAGATATATATATGCATACATATATATATATACATATATACATATATATATATTTAAATATGTATATACATATATATTTATATATGTATATATATATGTACATACACACATATATACACATATACGTATATATATATATATATATATATATATATATATATACATATATATATATATATATATATATATGTATATATATATATATATGTGCATACACACATATATATACACATATACATACGTATATACATACACATATATATATATATATATATACATATATATATATATATATATATATATATATATATATATATATATATATATATATTATTTATTTATTTATTTATATATATATGTATATATGCGAGTAAAAATAAATACAAAAAAGGTGGTCTTTTTGTATGATTGTGTATAGAGGAATATATTATTTTGTTTAAAAGAGTTCCAACACTGTCTGTTTTTTTATGTTTTATTTATATTCCTGCAGAACCAATGTGGGGTATAGAATATGGAATATACAATATATAATATAAAATAAAATAAAATAAAAATGGATGGCACCATGAAATAAAGTATTGAATGTAGATGAAATATTGAGTGTTCAATATAAAGGATCAAATATATAAATATATATATATAAAGGCGACTCGAGTTTCAGGGCTATTTCCCTTCGTCATGGCCGGTATGACAGACTTTAACTATATATATGTATATATATATATATATATATATATATATGGGAGAATATACAAAAAATAATAACAGACGAGGACAGGTGGTGTAAATAACAAAAGTATATATTAGTATGACGCTCGGGAATACGGAAAGAGGAGTACACCCACGTGTTTTCAAACCTAAACTTTAACTGAATACAGGCTTCTCTTTACATTTATAAAGTAACTTATATATATATATATATATATATATATATATATATATATATATATATATATATATATATATATATATATATATATATATATATATATATATATATATATATATATATATATATATATATATATATATATATATAAGTTACTTTATAAATGTAAAGAGAAGCCTGTATTCAGTTAAAGTTTAGGTTTGAAAACACGTGGGTGTACTCCTCTACGTTACACAAATATGAAAGCTTAAAGGACTCTTTCTGATTTCAGAATAGAATTATGTGACATAGTCTCATGATTTGAAATCTCAGAGCATTGTTAATGGCAACCCTTACTTTGATCTTTAAGAGACATGTATCTGTCACTGTATTTTGTATTTTTGCAACGTACAGGTACACCTATCGTTTGTTTACAGCACTACCCAATAAATTTTAACTTTCGCAGTACAGACTCGATTTCTAACCTCACTCATTTCTAACCTCACTAGATTTCTAACCTCACTACTGTCCTCTGACGCAAACAATTGTAGTATTTTCCACTGCATGGTGTAATATGGTTTTGTGTTATCAGATATTCATTTTTCATTATTTTGTTTTTATAATTCTGGGTTAACAGACATTGGTATTGTGCAGGGAGAGTCAGCGCTTCAGTTTCGGCTCTTAGTCAAGAGCTTTGGGCTATTGCTGGCTTTTAATTAAACTCACTTCCTCTCTGTCACGCCCTGCAGTGTATTGGCCATGGAGTAATTTTTCTCTCCATTTCTTCTTCAGTATCATTTATAATTCATTTTTCGTGTTGCTTTTTGTCTCTTCCACCATTTCTGCTATGTTGTCATCTGAGGTCAGTGTGTCAGTGTAGTTTGCTTCTGTTTTTTATTTTGTCGCCTCCTTGTGTTTAGAGAAAAGTGTTTTCTTTTTCGGATGTTGCTTTAATAGATGTAATAGTCTTTCCTTCTTTGTTTCTAAGTATATTGCCAGTCCAACTATTGTTATTTTATAGTAGTTTTCTATCTGTATCAGGGCACGGCCTCCCTCTGAATGGAGTAGATATATGCTGTCTGCGTCTGCTTTAGGGTAGTGTCTTCGGTACGCTGTTAGTATTTTTCTGGATTTTATCTCTTGGTTTCTCATTTCACTGATCTTCGAGTATGTTATGTTAAAGCTGTAAATTATGACTGGTATTCCTAGATATTTGTATCGGTGGTTGTGGTTTAATTCTCTCATTTCTGTGTCAATGTCGAGTGCAGTCTTTTTAGTGCTGAATAATTTGCTTCTTCGCAGTGTAACTCTGGCACATTTGTCCAGCCCCATGCTCATTCCGATGCCATTGCTCAAACTGAATAATTTTGATAATGTCTCTCTGCTCTATGGTCCTATTAACGTAAAGTTTTACGTCATCTATGTAGAGGAGATGGTTTATTTTTTAGTGGTTTCGTTTCACAAGTTTGTTAGCGGGGTTAGAGAAAGGCAGAAAAAGCAGGGGTGACAGTGAGTCTCCTTGGAAAATTCTTCTTCTGATTATTATTATTATTATTATTATTATTATTATTATGATTATGATTATTATTATTATTATTATTATTATTATTATTATTATTATTATTATTATGATTATGATTATTATTATTATTATTATTATTATTATTATTATTATTATTATTGGTAAGGTGGTGAGCTGGCATAATCCTTAGCGCGTCGGGGAAAATGCTTCGAAGCATTTTGTCCGTCTTTATGGTCTTAGTTTAAATTTTTACTGAGGTCGACTTTGCCTGTCATCGTTTTGAGGTGGATAAATTAATTATTAGTCGAGTACTGCGGTCGATGTGATCGACCTAGCCCTCCCTGAACATTTCAGGCCGTGTACCTATAGTAAAAAGGATTTTTCTTATTTTTATTAAAATTATTATAATTGAGTGAAAGAGCAGTGCATGCCATCAAAGTGACACTAGGGTAAAATATACGAAGCCCATTATACCCATCATGACTACCCGTCTGATAAGGGTACACCAGGTACATGCATCCCAACCATATGTGCGCTCATATCAAGATAAACAGCGCATGACCTCGCAGGTGGGGCCCAGTTAGAATTTTCTTCAGGTCGAGTAGCCCATTCTGTTCAAAAGGTCCCTGAATAAAGTTTGTTTAAGGATGTTGAGCAAAACACCCATGTTTCCAAAGGTGAATTATTCAAACCATAAAGAATTCCTCTCAACACATGGCTATGATGCTCCCAGACTACTTCTTCTCATGATCAGAGATGCACATATCATCAACCAATAAGGGACATGCTCAACTGGTTAAAGTCAAGCAACTCACAAGCAAACCTGTGGTACTGAGCAGAATATTTGTTGTAGCCCATCTTTTATACCATGACAAAACAATGTACATGATATCACTTCCAATCAGTTAAGATCAAAAGCTATGAGAGCCACTGCCTGGTATGCATCCGGGCATAGCCATGAGAGCCACTGCCTGGTATGCATCCGGACATTATTATTATTATTATTATTATTATTATTATTATTATTATTATTATTATTATTATTATTATTATTGATGTTAGTGGTGGCGGTAATATCGTTGTTTGAAAAATTTGCTGCCATTCATAGCGCTCTGGTTCGAAGATGATTTCTTCCAGAACTGCCTGAGGAAAAAATAATATTTCTGTCAGATTACTAACTAAAGTCTTCAGAAAAGATGATCGTCCAGTCAATCACCCTGGAGTGAAAAATGCATTTCGCCAAAACACTGTTTTTTAGCATTGTATAGATTTGTTTTTATTAACAATTTTTATTATTATTTGTGGCTGAAGCTGGCCTCAGTATTAGCTGGAGGAGATGCTTAAAACTGTGGTGGTATCCATGATCTCAAGAAGATAAACACACATTGAAATTATAAATAAACAATGGTGCAGACTTATGAAAATAGACGGAGTGAAAAACTAAACAAACAGTCTTAAGTGTAAACACTTAAATTTGCGCAATGATTAACTTATAAATAGAAGTGTTGAAAATAAGAATTGGAGTGCGAAAAAGTATAAACATTTTGTAAAGCATCGAAAACACCATTGCCAACGAAATTTCCTTGTTTACGAAAGTTTCAAACCATAATTAGCTCCTTGGCGTGCGCCAGGTCATGACAATGTATGTAAATAAATACACTTCTTTCTTGGGATCAATGAAGAAAAGGTCATTATGTTTTTGACTGCTGTTGCTGCTGCTGCTACTACTATTACTAAAATGATTATTATTATTATTTAGGCAGTGAGCAGGTAGAATCGTTACCTCAACGGGCAAAATGAAGTTCAAATTCCGCAGTGATCGATTTTGGCTTTCATCCTTTTGGCCTCGATAAAATAAGTTGTCATTTGAACACAGGGGTCGATGTAGTCGACTCATCCTCTTCCCAAAAATTGCTGCTCTTGTAGAAAAAATTGAAACCATTATCATTATTATTAAGGCAGCGTGTAGACAGAATCATTTATACGCCGGACAAAGTGGAGACGCAATGGCCCAGTGGTTAGGGCAGCGGACTCGCGGTCATAGGATCGCGGTTTCAATTCCCAGACCGGGCGTTGTGAGTGTTTATTGAGCGAAAACACATAAAGCTCCACGAGGCTCCGGCAGGGGATGGTGGCGAACCCTGCTGTACTCTTTCACCACAGCTTTCTCTCACTCTTACTTCCTGTTTCTGCTGTACCTGTTTTTCAAAGGGTCAGCCTTGTCGCACTGTGTCACGCTGAATACCCCCGAGAACTACGTTAAGGGTACACGTGTCTGTGGAGTGCTCAGCCACTTGCATGTTAATTTCACGAGCAGGCTGTTCCGTTGATCGGATCAACTGGAACCCTCGACTTCGTAAGCGACGGAGTGCCAACAAACGCCGGATAAAATGTTTAGCAACAATTCTTCCAGTTTCCGTTCTGAGTTCAAACTCCACCGACGTCGACTTTGGCTCTCATCCTTTCAGCGTCGATAAAATAAGAACCAAATTATCTTAAATATTGAAGTTGATGCAACTGTCAATAAATCTCAAGAAAATTTTCGTTCTTTTGACTTTCAAAGGCGATGAGATCACTTTATGTTTACATCTGGGACAAGATGTGTTCAACATGGTCTTAGATCAGTGCAATTCCTCGACTGGCTGCACATGGAGGTCTTCCTCTATCACGAGTCGAGTGTCGTCCTAATTTGTCATTTGCATGGCGTCTTTTCATGTTTGTCTTTTATTTGATTCTCTCATTACATTGTGGAGGCGCTGGGACACCGTCTTGAAGAATTTTAGTCGAACAAATCAACCTCAATAATTGTTTTTGTTTTTAAGCCTGGCACTTATGATGTCGTTCTCTTTTGCCGAAACGCTAGTTTAGGGGATGTAAGCACACCAAAACCGTTTGTCAAGTGGTGATGGAGGAAATCAAATACAAAGACAAGCAAACATACACACACACACACACTCACATACATACATACAAACATACATACACTACTGATCCCTTTGAATGAACCGGGTATGAAATTAATATCTACACACTATCCATTTGTAATAACAAAATATGAACACCTATCGGAATTTACATGCCATGGACAAGAAACCTCTTTTACCCATCCTACACAGCATATTACTTGGATAATGGAACTGCAACTGTAACATTCAACATAGATTTTTATTTTTATTCTCATATTTCCCTGTATTCTTCCTATATCCCTCCCTTTCCAAAATAACTTCTTATATTGAACTCTATTATTTCCTTCTATTTAACTTTCCCATATCGTCTCTTATGAGGGGATATTTTTTATATCCCTGAAACAGCTTTAGGACTACCTTTCTCTTTATAAATGTCCTAGAAATCTCACACTCCCTTGGCTTTTTTGTCTCATTTTATTCAACATACGTAGAAGCTCACGCACGACCCGCGTTAGACTCCTCACTCATACAATTATCGAACCGGGTGTTTTACTACGTTCCTCCTGTACCACTTACATAGCATTACCTCCCTTTTGATTCTTCTAGATACCAAAACCTCTTATATGTATGTATGTATGTATGTATGTATGTATGTATGTATTCATGCATGTATGTATGTATGTATTCATGCATGTATGTATGCCGGGCGACTTTCAGTTACAGTGTGCCAAATCCTCTCTCAAAGTTTTGGTCACCCCGAAGCTATAGTATAAGATATTTAACCAAGCTATCACACAGTGGTACTGAACCCGGAAGCATAAGGCTGGAAAGCAAACTTCTTACCACGCACTCACACATGTATATTTTATATCTCATGCCTCTTTTTCTTTCGCAATTTTGTACGTATAACTCCACATTTTTATGTCTGTGTTAGAAATCGTTTCTCTGCCTATCAATTTCGTGGATGATAAACTCGTCGAAACATATATTTCGTTATTTATTTCGACTGGTTACATATCATGTCCAAAACATACCGCTGTCATGTTTGGCTTTCATCTTTTCGGGATCGATAGAGTAACAGTGAAATATAGAGCGCAGTGTAATCAACTAATGTTTTCCGCTAAAATTGCTGGCCTTGTGAAAATATTGAAGTCATAAAGTATTGAGTTGGCACAAATGCTAGAACGTCGGAAAAATGCTTTGCAGTATATTCTCCGACTCATTACGTTTTGAGCTGAAAATCCGCCGAGATCGAATTCATTGTTTGAAATTGGGGAACGATAAAAAATACACCAGTAATCGACTAAAACCCTCTCTCATAAATTATTAGGTTTGTGCCAAAAAATTGAAATTATTATTATTATTATTATTATTATTATTATTATTATTATTATTATTATTATTATTATTATTATTAATATTCGCAGGGCGGGCGAAATGCTTAGCGGTATTTCGTCTGCCGCTACATTCTGTGTCCAAATTCCGCCGAGATCGACCTTGCCTTTCTAGAAGGATCATTATTATTATTATTATTATTATTATTGTTGTTGCTGTTGTTGTTGTTGTTGTTGTTGTTGTTATTAAGGCGTCAAGGTAGCTGAATCGTCAGCATGCCGGGCGAAATACTTAACGGCATTTCGTCCGTCATTATGTTCTGGGTTCAAATTTCGCCGAGGTCGATTTTGTATTACATCCCTTAGGATTCGATAAAATAAATACCAGTTGATCGATGCAATCGACGTACCTCCTCCCCGAAGTTTCAGGCCACGTGCCAAAATTTGAAAGAATTATTATTGTTATTGTTATTATTATTATTATCATTATTATTATTGCGGTGAGGTAGCTGAATACTTACCACACCGGGCGAAATGCTTAGCGGCATTTTGTCCGTTTTTATGTTCTGAGTTCAAATTCCACCGAGGTCTACTTTACGTTTCATTCAATAGAGTTCGATAAAATATCTACCAACAGATAACTGGGGTCGAATCAACCCCGCCCGAAAAATAACCGCCCATGTGCATGAAGTAGAAAGGATTATTATTAGCTAGCAGAAATGTTAGCAGGCCGGGCGAAATGCTTAACGGTATTTCGTCTGCCGTTATGTTCTGAGTTCAAATTCTGCCGCGGTCCACTTTGCTTTTCATCCTTTCGGGGTCGATAAATTAAGCACCAGTTACGCACTGGGGTCGATGTAATCGACTTAATCCCTTTGTCTGTCCTTGCTTGTCCCCTCTATGTTTAGCCCCTTGTGGGCAATACAGAATTATTATTATTATTATAAGTAGTAGTAGTAGTAGTAGTAGTAGTAGTAGTAGTAGTAGTAGTAGTGGTAATAGCAGCAGCAGCAGCAGCAGCAACAACAAGTAGTGTTCGTAATGTATTCACCATGAAAATCATCATCATTGTCATAGTCATTATTATCTTTTCAAACATCAGTTTAAATATGGTTATCGCAGACAAAATTTGCAGAAAGTCATAGAATATCGTAAAATGTATTTAAAGTTAAATTAAATTTACAGATGAAATGATTTTCTATATGAACTCATCAATTATGTAAAAGCCACTTGTATTTAATCAAACGACTTTTCTTAATAGGTTTTAGGAATTTGCAAAAGCTATTGCTTTATGATTTTTGTTGGTGGTGGTGATTTGTTTGTTTGTTTGTTTTTCTTTTTGTATTTGGAGCGTAATTCTAAAATGTTTCTTTACTGATTACGCGAAATTCAACTATGAACAGAGTTTGAACATAAGAATATAATTATTTTATCTACGATAGAGAAAAACATTAAGGATGATTGCAGTGATTTTTTTCTTTTTTTTTTTCTTTTTTTTTTAGTTAAACTACAAGTAATGCTGGCGGTGGTAGCTATCATGATGCTGGAGATGGATGATGATAATGAAAGAGGCGGATGAGGATGACGAGTAGTGGTGGTGATGATGAAGACGATGACAAGGATGGCTGTGGTGATGAGGATGATGATGATGAAGAGGAGGAGCATGGATGAAGGAGTTTATGATCGCTGTGTTGATGATGAACGAAGTTAGTGGAGATGGTGATGAACGAAGATGGTGCTACTGCTGATGATGACGGCTGAGGACTGGAGGATGATGATGAGAATGGTGGGGATGGTCATGGAGGAGAATGGTGATGTTGAGGATTACAAAGGGCAGAGAATAAGTGATGATGATGAGAAAAATGCACAGCCGCTTTTCATCCCCCGCCAAAAAGATATGAACAGCGTCCCAATGTTGACCTACCCATGTAGTCGTACATCGAAGACTGCGACATTATCTAAATATGTCCTTCCAATATTTAAGGCGGAATGTTAGCTTTTTAGGGAGATTCAGCTTCACTTTCTAGCCGCTCTGGCTTCCTCTTTAGCTGTTTGTTGTTGCTACTACTACTAGCAATGGTGGTGGTGGTGATGGTGGCGAGTAGTGAAAATAATGGCGTGTACGATGGCGAAGGTAAGCATGTGGCTGTTTCTACTGCTGCAGATAAATATCGTAGTTGTGATGGTGGTTTCGTGCTTGTGGTGGTGTAGGTGGTGGCAGTTGTAATGATGATGATGATGATGATGATGATGATGATGATGATGGTGATGATGATGATCATGCCGCTAATGGTTATTTCCATGCTGATGTTAATGCTGTAGTTGTGATGATAATGGTATAGTTATATTGATGAAAAATAAGCTTATGACCAGTTAGGATATGATAGTTTGCTTTCATCTTTGTACGCATGCACCTTTATTTCACATTCATTTTCCATTAATTTAACCTCGAATATTATCACTAATTCACCATATCATTTACCAGAATTTCGTGATCACGTGATGTAGCAGAAAATATTTTTCGAATATTGCGATAAACAAATGGTTTATTAATGATAAACTGACATGGTGTGTGGATGATAACTCTTGTTATAGATTTAATATTTCTTTCCTTTTACCCCCTCTCCCATTTTCCCACTCTATTTCTCTCTCTCTCTATCTCTCTCTCTCTCTCTCTCTCTCTCGTTCTCTCTACCCCCTCTCTCTCAAACACATGCACAGACACACTCATTCCTTCAGTCTCAGAATTTTCCCACTTTCAATCTCTGCCTGCCCTACTCTTTCATGTCATCTCTTTTGAATTAACTAAAACTATAAAATTATCAGAGATAAACATTTTAGAAATGAAAGGACAAAGATAATTCCTCATAATATATAGCCGTGTTGTTAAGAGGTTCAGTGCAAAATAAATTGGTCCTGGGTTCCAATCCTATTACACACCATCTTCGTCAAAATTCCATTCAAAAAGTCTCTAGCCAGAATAAAGCATTGTAAAAGTTATATCAACCATTTCAAAGATGGCCCATGCATTAGTTTTTGTTAGCCGTAGAGGACCATGTGACTTGAGGAAGATATAACTGAAGAATATTTAGATCTGTCGATTTACGATTTCTATAAGCATTTTCCGGCATGTGGGCTGGTCAGCACACCCATTATATGTAGATTGTCTCGTAGTGATGTTACTTCAGCAAACTGGTGTTGTCTTCTTAAATATCGCAATGAGCGAGTAGCGACAGAGAGAATGTAGTTCTTACAAATGTGTTTTACACAAATGCATAAAGACAGAAATATCTATCTATCTATCTATCTATCTATCTATCTATCTATATGTATCTATGTATCTATATATGTATTTATGTATCTATCTATCTATCTAGCTAGCTAGCTATATGTGTGTGCGTGAATGAAAATATACGACTGTGTGTGTGTGTATGTATATATATATATATATATATATATATATATATATATATATATATATATATATACATACATATATATATATATATATATATATACACACACACACACACACACACACACAACACACAAGCAAAAACTGAAGCCTATACTTCTGCACAAGAGAAACGCACATTCATTGCCTAAGTGTTGTCAGCAGTATTCAAACATTCACGAACACTACGATGCAAACATAGATTGTCATACATTAACAAAATAGCACACAGTCACATATTTCTAAATCCTTAGAACTGTCATCATAACAAAAAAGACTTGTCACTTTGTTAGTGACAGGTTTGAATTCACAGAAGAATTTCTCAAAATATGAAAGAAAAAAATGTCATGCGCGCGTACACACACACACACACACACACACACAAATGCATGCTTACATACAAACTAATATATAGTGACATGCTTACATACATGAATATTTAAATGTGCGTATACAAATTTCCTCGTGACTTTTCCAGTACTATAGTTGCTTTGCTTATTTCTTTACTACCCACAAGGGGATAAACACAAAGGGGACAAGCAAGGACAGACAAACGGATTAAGTCGATTGTATCGATCCCAGTGCGTAACTGGTATTTATTTAATCGACCTCGAAAGGATGAAAGGCAAAGTCAACCTCGGCGAAATTTGAACTCAGAACGTAGCGGAAGACGAAATAGCGCTAAGCATTTCGCCCGGTGTGCTAACGTTTGTGCCAGCTCGTCGCCTTTGCATTTCTGCACAGTTCCAGTGTTGTAACATCGTTTTGTTATGTTTGCCAATATACATAGTGTTTCTATTTGGTCGACTATGAAATTGGTAGAGATTGCACTGCTTCGTTTGCAGTATTTTACACATGCATCATCCTGTAATATAACAATGCAATTATATGCTTTCTATAAGCCTTTGCGAACATTTTTACATAGGAGTGGCTGTGATGTAAGTAACTTGCTTATCAACCACATAATTCCGGGTTCAGTCCCACTGCGTGACACCTTGGGCAAGTGTCTTCTACTATAGCCTCAGGCCGACCAAAGCCTTGTGAGTCGATTTGGTAGACGGAAACTGAAAGAAGCCCGTCGTATATATATATGTTTGTCTGTCTGTGTTTGTCAATCCCACATCGCTTGACAACCGATGTTGGTGTGTTTACGTCCCTGTAACATAGCGGTTCGGCAAAAAGAGACCGATAGAATAAGTACTAGGCTTACAAAGGATAAGTCCTGGGGTCGATTTGTTCGACTAAAGGTGGTGCTCCAGCATGGCCACAGCTAAATGACTGAAACAAGTAAAGGAGTAAAATAATACAGTTTAAGCGCGACATTTAGCCTGCTGCAGAGACGTATAGGCCAAACTGTTGGTGAATAGGTTTCTGAATATGAGACCAAGTAGCAGAGCTCATTCCATTCAACTTTTTTTGTTCAGTCTTGTATGCCATATTTTAAAAAAAACGATTTTCTGTAAACATCCATTTATATGAAATGATATTTGGGTCTTGTCAGCTTTACATTGCTCAGAAGCATTGTTCTGGTCTTTGAATTTGGTTTTAAATTTGTATATTTTGTAGGGAAAAACATCGTTTAGAATGTCCGCAGTTTCTAGTTAAGAGATGGACTGCAGGGAGAGCATGTTTACGAACCGTAGTCCAGAACAAACGCTTACTCTAGTTGTTTTTATTATTATTCTCAGTAACTGGGATCTTGACAGTTTATAACAAAGTTTGTGAGTCTGAATTTATTTAGAGAAGTATGCAGGCATAGTTCTGCGCAGATCACGAACCTTCTTAGAGATTGCAACTATTTACCTGTTTGAATTGAATTAGAACAGTTATTGGTGATTATTTTTCTGCAAGGGAGGGTAAAAGAATTTGCCACAGCTCTTTTGGAAGTGCACAAATCTCATTCTATCTGTTGAACTTAAGTTTATCTCTATAGTGCCAACAAGCTCACTGTAGCTTATTGAGTAGTTTTTATCTATGTCTGTCAGCAATAGGAGAAACAACTTAGGACCAAGATTGTGCCGAGTAGTAATTCCATTTTCGATTTAGGTAATAAGCACAGACGTTCCGCGTAAACCTCCTTTGATCTAAAACAGAATTCCAATATTCCAATCTTGCTAATGTCCATCAATTTATACTACAAAATTCTATGGTTGACTGTGTTGAAGTTTTTGCCGCAGTTAACACATGTGCAGTAAAACTCCTGATCAGAATAATAAGTCCTTTAGAGTTTGCTTGTATTTAGTAGATGTATTGAACCGATCCTCCCTGGGCGAATTGCTTGCTGATGAAAAGCAACTGCTGTTCAAAATTGTTTATTAGAAAACTGCATAAAATAATCTACAACAGTTTGAGAAAGTGCGATGCTGGTGGTAAAAGTCTGCAATGGTTTGTCTTTATTTCACTGCCACATTAATAAATCGGTCATATTACTACCTCTGGCATTCCTTGCAGCAGTGTAGAACACTACTGAGGGAGCTAGCTGTGTGCAAATATAGTGTTGAAAGGATGAGTTTGAATATCAATAATTGAGTTTGCTTAGTTTTATTCGATTACATTTTAGTGTTTAAAATATTTAAAAAAATACTTGAATGCAATCGTATAAGAGAAGATGACAGACGTTAACAGAAAATACCATACTGAAGGTTATCATACAAAAGTGTGACTATTTCATGAATTATGGTGAGATATGTCAAATTTCTTACAATGTATGTTTCTTGCGAAAACAAAAGTAATGTAATCAAAAGGACAATTTCCTGATATCTGTTGATAGTCTTTTACATAACATACGTCAAAAACAATCAAATAGCGTGGTAACTTGGATGGCACGAAAAGTGTGTGTTCTATATATTTATATATGATTGTATATTAAATTTTACAGACATCATGGTACATACAATTTTGTATATATAAGTAAGTTTTTCATATACAGATAGGTAGATAGACAGACAGATATACAACTTACAGATAGACAGACAGACAAATAGATAGATGGATGGATGGATAGACGTGTGTATTAAATTGAGATTATTATTTGAAAGCAAGTTTAAGGAATACAATGGAACATTTTCCGACTGAATGACATAGTGTCACAATTTTGAGAGTAGACTGAAAACTATTATACGTTTTGAAAGGAATTAACGTCACACGTGACGGCTTTTACACACAACCTGTCGGTGAATGTATATATATATATATTCATTTATTCTTTTATTCTATTACTTGTTTCAGTCATATGACTGTGGTCATATATATATATATATATATATATATATATATATATATATATATATATATATATATACAAATATGGGGGTTTCGTTCACATTGTGATCTAAACGATTAGGCACGCTAGG